>NC_135187.1:15934555-16129555 GCF_041146795.1 Maylandia zebra
GTTATGCAGTGAGAACAAACTTTAAGTAATTGTGATTCCAAAACTGTTCCAGCCCAATTTTAAGCCCAAAATCCTATAGTGTTATGGAAAGCTTCAGTTTACTGCAGCATGGTTTCCTCTCCTTGGGTCTAAGACCAAAAAAAAAAAGTTGAAGAGGATCTTGTCTCACATTTGGCTCCTCTAACAGAATGATAACCACACACACATATACACAAACACACGCGCATACACACACAAAAAGCCGAGTTAGAACAATATACTGACAGCAAGACTGTGTCCTCTGTGTGTGTGCGGCACAGCAAGTGTGTGTCTGAGGTATTACTGCAGACATGCTTGGGAGGTTTTCATCTGCTGAAGTCTGTTCCCTAAATCCTGCAGAGAGATAGGGAAGGGGAGAAAACAAGAAGGTGAAGCGGAGAAACCCGACAATAGAGAAAGTGAAGAAGAGAGTGCTGGAGAGAGGTGTTTTTAGTGGAATTAGATTGTTCCTGAGTGTGAGTCAGGCTCTTCGCTTCAGCCTAATGGTGATGGATGGTCCACCACTTTGAGACAATGGGACACACACAAATGTACAGCGCACTGAGACATACACACACTTACAATGCATAGTTTCAAAAACCTGCACGTTTTGGCACTGGGTTGATGGTACTTGATAAGGGTCTTAGCATTGGTTCTTTTTTCAGAATTTCAATACAAATGAGTCAAAGTGAAAAAAGTGAAAACATAAAATAAGTCATTTTAGGGAAATTTGATGAAAGGAAAATCCTGGAATTCTGGATAACACCTTAGTGAAATATTAAAGAACAAAAGATACTGGCTCAAACTCAATTTGTAATAGTTATTGGATTAGTACAAGAAACGCTGATATTTCAAAAAAGAAGGGGGGAAAAAGTTGAATCTAGTGCTGAAAGACAGTGATAGTGACTGAGGTTAGTGGTAGCCAGTGGGTTTTTCTTTGGACCCACATATATACTGAGGGAGAATGCGAGAGAAAGACCACATACAGGAGTAAAATATTAAAAGTGAAAAGCTCACAAAATATAGAAAAGAAATTCCGATCTATAAATTAACAACAACACAAGTTATACTGAAATAACCCACATCCTCTCTCTAAACCTCACCATAGTTAGCATTAGGAACACGTCAGATGCCAACGTTGCATCACCTAAAGCTAACCTGAATACCAATGGACTGGGAGATTTTCCCCTACACACTTTGAAATGTGTTTTGTAAGACATAAATGTCTGCAGTTTATGTTTTCTTTTCTTTTAACCATCAGCATTAATCAATATAGTTGAGTCACAAGGACTAGTGTACATATCAGGACATCAGGGAACTGAATATAAATAACACAATACTTCAGGCATCTACATTTACTCTGAAAAACAACGAATAAATGAAAATGTAAAAATACAGTACAACATACTTTTTTCTGTATTTTTACATTTTCATTTACCATTTAAAGGAAAAGGCCAAAGGTTTCCGCTGAAAACAAACTAACAAATAAAACATTACATACTGGCAGAAAATAATGAGGACATTTTAAATTTTTTACAGTGCATAGTCAATGATCAAAGAAATGAATTGTTAAAAAAAATGCAAATAAAGCATACAAAAATGCTCATATGCTATTTTTTTATATCAAGCTGGCTGCACAGGAATCAAGTGATCATCTGAAAAGGTTAGGGTATTGTAGAATGAATGAGATATACTAAAAAGCTTCATGCTGCTTTTTTAGTATTACTCACAGTATACTGTGTGTCACAGACTTTGCTATGTGTCATATACTGTTAATGAGGAGAAATGTTCCACAGTCTGGCTGATAAAGAATCTTTGATTGATGCTACACTGAAATGAAAAGATTTCCATATTGCATGAATAAAAAAAAGAGACAGAAATATAATGCTTGCCTCTGTTGCCACTGGGAATGGTAATTATAGTATTCAATTACAAAATTATAAAATAGCATGCGTCGTATATTACTGCAGGGAAATGTAAACAGATGTCTGCTAATTGTAATAGCCCACTATGCAGATGATATTCCCTATGCAGATAATTATATTAACTATGTATAACTGTATATAATTTAAATCCTAGTTCCTATGGCTAAAATTAAATATTATATCAATTGGGGTAAGACTTTTAAAAATGTTACTTCATGGTAAATAAAACTTTTAGTGTACTTATATTGATGTAGCATTATTTTATCTCTGCATTAAATTGCAGAAGCATTTTTAGGTATGACTGAATCTGAATCTTCTTTTTTTTGCACAAATACAAAATTTTATACTAGGCTTATCCTTTCTCAGTCGATAATTGCACATAACAATAAACCACACTTTCATTCATTTCAATTTCTTTCCAAATGTTTAGTAAAAACCTCACCTATGGCCACGAGCTGTGGGTAGTGACCGAAAGAACGAGATCGCGGATACAAGCGGCAGAAATGAGCTTCCTCCGAAGGGTGGCTGGCCTCTCCCTTAGAGATAGGATGAGAAGTTCGGCCATCCGGGAGGGGCTCAGAGTAGAGCAGCTGCTGCTCCACATCGAAAGGAGCCAGCTGAGGTGGTTCGGGCATCTGACAAGGATGCCCCCTGGGCGCCTCCTGGGTGAGGTGTTCCAGGCATGTCCCACCGGGAGGAGGCCCCGGGGCAGACCCAGGACACGCTGGAGAGATTATATCTCTCGGCTGGCCTGGGAACGCCTTGGTATTCCCCCAGATAAGCTGGAGGAGGTGGCTGGGGAGAGGGAGGTCTGGGCCTCTTTGCTTAGGCTGCTGCCCCCGCGACCCGGCCCCGGACAAAGCGGATGAAAATGGATGGATGGATGGATGGATGGATGTTTAGTAAAAATATAAACTTCAATGGGAATTTTGGTATTTCCTAGAGATCTATTCCTAAAGAATTAATAATTTTTCCACTCCCTGAGGCAAGCGTACGTGAGTAAAGTGACTTGGGTCATAACTCTTTGCTGTCTGCAACGGACATTGTTTAAAAACCTTCAATGTTAGCGTCTCTCTGTAAAGACGTTACATATAGTATGTCACATCATGTCTCAGCCCTTTGACATTGTTTTCTTGTTGGCAAAATGGAAAATAAAGTTCATGACCATTAAAGTAAATACAGTTTTTTTCTAAATGCAGTATTTTGAATATAAAGTATAACCCTCTTTAGGGACCTTCCTATCCATTTATGTGCATATGTGGAAAGTTTGAGGGAATCAGAGCAACAGCAACACCCTCTTACAGAACGGAGCAGTCACAAAGGACAACGGATATGACGCTGATTAACACAGACACAGCATGAACTGAGGAACAGGGGGATGGAGATGGGTTGCAAAACAGCTTACAGATTCTGTAGGCAGGGTAAAGAAACTTCATTAGTGCACATCAAATTATATGAGATTTGCCAGAAGGGAATCAGGTGATGTGGGTTATCTTTTTGTTTTTTATGTAACTTACACATTAGTCAAAGGAGCTTGTAAAGAAAAGCGTCTGGACTTCTTTAAGTTGCTTGAAGACGTTTCACCTCTCATCCGAGAAGCTTCTTCAGTTCTAAGGTCAAGTGGTGGAGAGTCCCAGATTTACGCAACAACATTGTCATCCCCTATGTAGCCGGTGTATCAGAAAAACTCAGGAGTTTTCTCCAAGCATGACATCCCGGTGCATTTCAGACCCAGCAACACACTCAGACAAAAACTGGCTCACCCGAAAGACAAAACTCCAAAACACAGACTTAACAATGTGGTGTATGCTGTACAGTGCAGCGAGGAATGTCCAGACCGCTACATTGGAGAGACCAAACAGCCACTTCACAAGCGCATGGCACAACATAGAAGAGCCACCTCCACAGGACAAGACTCAGCAGTCCATCTGCATCTAAAGGATAAAGGTCACTCTTTCGAGGATGCCAATGTTCACATTTTGGACAGAGAGGACAGATGGTTTGAAAGAGGAGTGAAAGAAGCCATCTATGTCCACTGTGAGCGACCATCTTTGAACAGAGGCGGTGGTTTACGACACCAACTCTCTGCCATCTATAATCCAGTTTTGAGTTCCCTTCCCAGACGCCTTAACGCCCACTCACATCCTGGGCCATCTGACCTCAGGAAATCACATGATAAGGTGGGGCCAGGTTTCACAATGAGCTCACCCGAAACCCTGGCTGATTGGGACCCACACCCGCTTTCACACCTTGGCTCAGGTGATAAGAGGATCATCAGGGGGTCCTTTTGTCCCTCTTTGGGGGGGATAGTCCCACTGGGTTTAAATCTGGGACTCTCCACCATTTGACCTTAGAACTGAAGAAGCTTCTCAGATGAGAGGTGAAACATCTTCAAGCAACTTAAAGAAGTCCAGACGCTTTTCTTTGCAAGCTCCTTTGACTACAATGACCTGGATGACTGAGAACCTTCACAGACAACTTACACATTAGTTACACTGATTATACTGACACAGTCAGTGGTTCTGGTTTTAAGCCTGCACAGTTCTAGTATGCAGCCTGCACATTTGTGTTGTGATTAGTAGGACCTAATTGCTCCTTTTACTTTCTAATCAGGCCTAAATGGTCATTTTGATGCAGACAGTAGGTTTGGCAGCTGTCTTGAATTTTGGTTGATGTTAAGAACGATTAAATAGTCCAGCGAAGGATCTTTCTCACAGTACAAAAAGTTCAAAGTTTTTTATTTGGTGGGGTTTTTTTGTTTTTTTGTTATTTAAACTTTTGAGTTTGAGTATTCCTAATGATGGAAAAGCTAGAGTGAAGAATACAAAAAGAGCCCTTACTAGCTTTGAAAGTATTTTGAAAATGTTCCCGCATCATGAGTTTGATATGTTTTCAGTCCTTCAGTCAATTTAGGGCATGACAATCACCTCCTAATCACATTGATCAAAAAGCTTTTGTAGCGCTGGAGTGAGCATCAGAGCAAAAGTGTTGGCAGTTTCAGAGCAAGAAGCTAAAAATGTGGTCACTTCAGGGTATGACAAGGAAGAAACAGAAAAAGGGTGACCATAATCTGAGTCATGTCGCTACTGTGGGAGTGGGAGATTTAAATTACTAGAAGCAGTTGACTTATGGCTGGTCCTCTGTGGTTCTCGAATTAATATTGATTTATTCCATTTTCTTAGGAGGGATCTTTGTAACTAGAGTGATTGAATTTTTTTCAGTAGCATGGAGGTTTGTGAATACGTAAACAGCTCTATAGTCCCTTTTTCTTCTTGGTTCTGGAAAACTTTGAGGAAAAGTAACAGTAGCTGATTCTCATTCAAAGGAATCAGTTACTGTTCTCAAGAAAGTTATGTCTCTCTTCTACACATGATGGAATTTGGAAATTAAATATACTCTATAGAGCTTCACAACCATTAGCACGGTATGTCTTTTCTGTGTTTTCTTTTTCCTACATCCATATGCTGTGTATACCCTCTAAGTATATTCCTTTTTTTCTTCCCACTGTCGCCACAGCGCTTGCTCATAGGGGGTCATATGATTTTTGGGTTTTTCTCTGTATCTATTATTGCACGATCCACTGTACAATATAAAGCGCCTTCAGGCGACTGCTGTTGTGATTTGGCGCTATATAAATACAATTGGATTGAATTGAATTGAATTGAATATGTGTCTGTGTTTTCTCATTCCCAGCAATAAAGCAGTTCTAGATGACCGTGGATCAATCTCATATCTTCCACAGATGTTAGCGCTGGCTGACGTCCTATCTGACACTATGTTTCTACCTGGCAGTAGATTCAAGTGCTGTCCTGGCTTCTGTAGATGTTGGCTCACATTCACGCATCATTTTTTTTTATTGTCATTGCCTAATGTGTCTGTACTGCTATTTTGCAACTACCACGTACAGTGTAAAGTTTACTTGGGATTTTTTTCACAAATCAACATAAAGCAACTTTTTCTGTCTCTCTCTACATCCCTGTTAAGAAAGCTTTAATCTAAGAGCGCCTCAAGCAGGCCATCCAAGATTTAAAGTAGACTTGTCTCTTTGCTACAGTACCATGTCTAAATAAAGGCACAGCGGTAATACACCCTCCAGCTAAATAAAGTCTCTTAAGAGGTTGTCATGTTCAGTACACATTGATTGCTAATTTTACGTCTTCGTCTTATTTGCAGCTTTCCTCTTTTGGCTTCTGTGTGCTGTTTGTCCCCTGATCACTTGTTTATTGATCTAGCCTGACCGTTGGGTCTGCTAAACAGATACTCACTCTGTAACTCACAGAATACGATGCACGTGATATATTAAACACACACACATGCACGCACACACAATGTCCCAGAAACAGATAACATCCACATTGGTCTTTCAATGAGTCATTTTGCCAGGGGCTATGTAATGTGCCACCTGCATGCATGCGTCTTTGTGTTTGTCTGTCTGTTTGTGTATGCATGCGTTGGAGTGTGTAAATGTGTGCGCCCCATGCAAATGTATGTCTGATGATTAATTCCTGTCATTCACACCCATATTCCCCAAACCCTTTCTCTGCATTTGGCTTTTTATCTCCCTCTCTGTCGCTCTCTCTATTTCTCTCTATTTCATACTCATTTGCTCTCATCAGTGCTTCAGATTCTCCCTGACATTTTTCCCATAATCCTTCAGTACCAGGAAGTTAAGCCCTACAGGGGCCATGCTGACATTTAGGAACTGCTCGTTAAGCAGTATAGCTCAAATGAGGCCCTTTATAAAGGGAGAGTCACTGTACATTAATGCACACAGCCACACTTGAAGTTACATATAGAATGCTGTTTTCATACATAAGCCTTCCACAGTGCATGTGCACACACAAGACAAAGCAAAAACGACTTCAGTATCCAGTTATCTGTATTCATTGACCACTGAAACCCTTTTCCTAATAGAAACAACTGAATGTGTTAGTCTTTGTATTCATTTGATGCATTTCTTCTACTTCGAAAATGACACATCTACTAACATTTTTATGTGTAAGAAAGTGCAGAAACCCAAAATTTAGGGATTCATATAAAGCAAAGATAATACGTTGATTAAAAATGGCCAATTCTCCCTTCAGTATCATCTTCACATTCCTCTCTAAGCCTCTCTAAGTACTTAGCTGCTTTATTTTTCAGACCACTCAATCAAAGTCTAGCACTTGTGCATCTCTTTATAGTTGTTTATAAAATGAGAATTGACTCTTCTAATTTCTAAAGCTTTTGAAGCAGGCTTTATTGAGTTGGATTTTCCTGTGCATCCTGCTCTTGTTCTCTGAAACCTTTGTACCCTCTCTCTTTTTGTCAGTCTATTCATTCATCCATCCCTCCGAAATCCCCTTAGCTTTTTAGTTTTACCCTTAAAGCCTTATTAGAGCTCCTCCTGTGTGTATACACGTTCAGCTGTCTGTCTCTCATGCTCTCTATCTTGTCTCCTCTCTTCCCTCATCCCTCACTATTTCCCTTCTATCCTCACACCCCACACCCCCAAAAGCAGCCTCTGGCCATGAAAAGTTTTACAGATGTGAGTTGGCAGACCTTGTGTGGTTGGCTTTCAGTGTGTTTGTGCATGTGTGTGTGTGCGTGTGTGAGTGTGTGTATGTTGGCAGACCTTGAGACCTGTCAGTGTCTCACTGTGTCAAACAAGGGTGCTGGCAACCTGCCGACCCCTCATCTCTCTCCCCCCCCCTCTCTCTCTCTCTCACCCACTCACACACACACCACAAATGCACACATACACTAACTTAGAGACAGTTGAGAAATCCCAGTTTAGAAACCTAAACTAGGCACAGATCAGAATGCTGCAAAGTAGTTGCTAACTACCCTGCAGACACTGTTCTATCAGACAGGCAGAGTTGGCCCTAAAAAGCAATTTTGCTGCCTGGTACTTGATTGGATGCACCATGCATGTCTGCCATATCTGCCTGGAATACATGCCAGTTCACCACCAACAAGTTAACTTGTTGGCCATGTTATGCATTTTGGCCTATTTAAATAGCTGCTGCTTTCTAATTTGGCCCGAAAGGTACGTTTGAGTTTGTGGCATTTCCTGTAACCACTGTATGAGTCACAGCTGTTGAACAACCTAAAACTAAAGGTTTCAAAATGCTTAGACCAAAGCACACGTTTGAGTGTTGGTGTGTGAAAACCTTTCCACCCACACCTGGGTACTTTTTCTGATTTACTGATCTCGCTTGCATTTTAATTCATGCGCTCAGTGACACACATACTTACTCATAGTTCGCCTATCGTTCCCGAGGGAGCACCAGTCGGTATGGTAATATTCACAGAAAATACCTTCTGTCACCTGCTTTTTCTGTCACAAATAGATACACATGTATATCAATCTATATTCTTTTCAGTTTAGTACGTTATTTCATTTCAGTATATACAGTGCTCAACAAATTAATTAAAATATCACCTGGTGTAAGGTTTTTGCACAGCTGCCCCAAATTAACAGTATTGGAAATTGATTCTGCAATGGTTAATCCACCAGTATATGAAAGTTCTTTAATCAAAAAAATTTTTTAGGGCTAAAATATAACTGTTGCTTTACATGAATTTTCAAATTAGAAGTAGTCAAACAGATTGTTATTTTTGGACTAAGATGCCAAATTACAGCTGCTTACTTGAATTCGTAAATAGCTGTAATTTATAAATTGCTAAAGAAAAACTTTTTAGTGGTTGAATATCAAGGTGGATTAATTTCTAATTTTATAGATCTGTCCAGTGTGCTTTAACTTGGATATGAAAAACATTTTAAAAAATTTTACTTTTTAAACCCCAAAAAAGCAATTTTTGTTTAAATTGAATTTACTGGTGATGTTTCAGAGCTTTGTGTTTCACGCTGTTAAGAAATCATATAACAACAAGCAATCCACCCTTTGCATCCATAGACTTGAACATCTTGTATTGGATGTCCACTCTCTTCTTCCTTCTGATATTCTTTCAACTAAGACGTGCTTTTTTTCCAATTTTAAATTAAAGTCTAATTTACATGATGTTTATTGAAACACACTCGTCCCCAAATTCTAAGCTCTTAAAGAAAAAGAAAAAAACCCTACAAATAAGTGGATAGACCTCCATATTTGATTTGTCACCATCCTCGGGGAAACAAGATGAGTGAATGAGTACATTAGCTTGTGACCCCTTGAGGCCAGGTTTGTCTTCTCCCTAGCCACATGCATAGAATGCAGAGGTGTTAACAGCTACTGTACATCATGAAGCCAGATGTGTCCATATACTGTTAATAAAATCCTGACAGTCCTTTTTTTAAATACCAAAGAGTATTCACCTTTTCTTAACTAACCGAGATCAAACATACTGCCTCTTACAATCTGTTAAAAAAAATTTAAAAAAAGAAAAGGAAGAAAACAGGTAAATGCAACATTTTAAAAAGGAATAGAATAGAGGGCTGTATTGAAGCTGAGATCTAAATGATACAAAATCCTTTAAATGTTTTTTTTTGAACAATAAGACAGAGAAATCAGATGTTTCTCACTGTCATGTGAAGCTCTGCTTTAAATGCCAAGTGAGAAAAGCCACAGGTGGAGACCAAAATGTGCTTTCACATCTGCTCTAGTGGGGCTTTACTAATTTTTGATATGTGGCCCACACCTCACTGCCACAAAGAAAGACGTACTTCATCAACGTTCAATATTATTAACCTTTCCCCCGTTTGATGCGTTTCCAGAATTATCTGGCATCTATTTTGGACTCATACGTCTGTACATGACATCAGGCTGTAAACTGACTGTATTTTGAATTACTGACCTTAAAAACTCTGGTGTGCCTATTCAGTTTTTCAGGTTGTGGATCAAACATTATGTTTCTGTGCATGTAATTAAGCTTTGGCTATATGAGGAACAATGTGAAAAATAAGTACTGGAAACCACCAACAGTTTCTGCTACAATGTAACGGTTATATATAGTATAAAGCTGCAGGCTGATGTTTTTGTGAAAAATCTGTTGATGTAAAAATGGGGAATAAATTGTGATAAATGGTAAAGAGTGATGAAATCTTATGTATCTCAGTTAGTAGAAATGGAGCGAACCCTTTGTTGAGCTATACTTTCTGAATTTAGCAGATGTTTTCACTGGCTCTTTTTTAAATACGCCATATACGGTAGAAGTCAAATTCTTCATAGCACCCACTCACACAAACTTTTAACGTCATATGACATCTTGACAGTGATGTGACCTTCCAATATGACACACACAGCTGCCACAGGAAAAATACATTAATAGTCATTAAGTTTCATTTACATCAATTTCTCCTTCTGCTGTTGTGTGCTGGGTTTTTTTTTTTTACTCTTCTTTCTCTCTTGAGCATCTCTTTTCTCAACCCTTTACTTTGTGTCCCTTAGTTTATCTAAGTCCGTCGCTGCTTCTCTTGATCTGGTTGCGGGCTGGCAGTGGTCCACAACTTAGTTAAGCGGCTGACTTTAACGAAAATGTGCATATACAGAGAAAGAAAGAAACACCAAGAAAGTTGAAGATTAAGAGAAAAAAACAGATAAAAGCAGAAAGTCATGAATAGAGAACTTCAAACTCAATCTCATCCACTACATTTTAGATAAGGATGGTTGCATGAACCTAACATGTCCTAATACCTGAAAAACAAAACAGATAAAATGATAGTGTCATATATGTTTTATTTTTAGTTTCCTTTAAGGCTGTGTATATAAGTAGTGATGAAGCAAAAAAAATAGATGTGCAGTCTTAGTTTTGTAACACTTGAACATGCCAGTGCAACTAAACTGGAGTCCTAAGGTGTTATAAACAAGCAGCAACATTAAGAGCTGAAAAATGAAATCAATAAGGAAGTACAAAATGAAAACAAAAAAACAAAACAAAAAAACTGTAGTTTCTCTAACAGTCATTTGAGACTGGCTTCAAAAGCTAGTCAATCCCCATATGTTAAAATGTTCGACTTTACAGCATGAGAAAGCATGTTTACATCCTGGTACAAACAAGCTGTTTTGCCCTCTATGGATAGTTTGCCTCATCATAACAACTGTGTATTGGGTGGGGGTTTTTTTTCTTTCTTTTTTGTTGTTGTTGTTGTTGTTATATAACTTATTTATTTGGAGTTAGGGGCACACTTGATTGACAGGTGTCCAGACACAAACAGCTATAGCCAGTAGGTTTCTGCTGGGATTCCCATCCACTAATTAGAGTCCCCAAACTGGACCTCTCCACCATGGTAGCACACAATGTGTAGAGCATTTTTAATGGACTTATCTTGACAAAATATAATGGCTTGCTTTGTGGCATAGACCATTCAATAAATCTAGTTTGTTAGCCCAAATTATAGATAACATTAAATGAGATAAGATGTGCTGAATTTATGCCAGTTAGGAAATTCCTTAGTTACACTAATTCATTTAAACATGACAAACTTACTGTGTCCTACTATATTTTCTGTCTGCCTGCCTGTGTGTCTGTGATCCTCTCTTACCAGTTCAGGAGTTCACACTGCGGACACCTTTTCACTGCAGTTGCTTGTGTCTCATTGTGGACAAAAATTACATGGGGACAATCTTTTTTAAAATAAATCATATAAAAAAGAGAAAAACTGTTTCCAAGGTGCAGGAGCGGTCTTTCAAATGTCTCTTTTTTCACCAATTTCATGCTGTTCTCATACCTGATCATTTTCAGAGGAATGTTTTTATTTGTTAATCCACTTTACCCTCACCTATGACCAGTGTTGGGTACGTTACTTTAAATTAGTAACTTAGTTACTTTAAATTAGTAACTTAGTTACATTACTAGTTACTTCTATCAAAAGTAACTCAGTTACTTCAAGTTACTTGTTACTTTCAAAGCAACTAGTTACTAGGAAAAGTAACTTTGGTTTTACTCAGAATTCTCTTGTTAATGTGTTGCTTCCCTAACTGGATACCCAGCAAGGATGCCAGTCTTCTAGCTTGCCTTCCGAGTAGGAAGATGTAGGTAACTCCAGACTGCAGATGAGCTTCATATGTGTTTAGTAGTAATTTGTTTTTTTAGAGGGCTAGCAAAACAACCGTTTTCAAGCTCGCCATATTGGAATCCTGACTTCTCTGACGAGACTAACCAGAACGCTCGAGTGTGACATTATTCCCAGGTCCGTGTTCCGATTTCCGAGGTAAGTCGAACGCAACACACGAAGTAATGAATAACGACCCTATCTAAATCCCAGTAACGATAAACGCGTTCCTGATTTTGGCATAATAACTAGTTACCGTGCTCGTTACCACAATAATAACGTAGTTACTGTAACGCGTTACTTGATAACGCGTTAGTTCCTACACTGCCTATGACTCAGTCAAGCATAAAAAAGGCACCTAACACAAGGGATGAACCAGGTTTGTGTCGACACATAACAGACGACATAGATAAAATAAAAAACATAATAATAAAAATAATAATAATAATATATGGTGGTAGTTAATTTTAAAGATGTGTATTTTATTTTTCTAAGACGGACGATGGATGGATGTCACTTTAAGTTTTAAGTTTCTCAACTTTTAATTTCTGTTTGTTAAATATTTTCTGTTTGGCATGCTTATTGTTTCTATTTTTATCTGTATGCATTTGATTTTTAATCTATGTTAGTTGTAGTTGCTGCTCGTCCTTGATTTTTAGTTTCTTTTGAAATTCCATCCATGCCATCCTTCTGTGTCCTGCTTTATTTTGACAGTTATTTGTCTCCTTTGTTTTGTATTTAATTTGAGTTCCTATGTATCGTTTTTCTTGATTAGTTTCAGCTGTTGCTTGTCCTCTTCCTTTGCCCTCAGTGTGTCTTTAAGCATAAATAGTACCGACCTTGTGTTTGTCCCATGTTAGCATGCCATTTAAACTTATTTTGTGGTTGACTTGGTTTTGTTAGCGAGTTTCTGCTGTTAGTTCTCTGTTATGGATTTCTAAATTTCCACTTAATGAAGGTGGAATTTCTGTTTTTGCATGTTGATCTGCGAATCCTGTATTTTGGGTCCTTCTTACCCATGTGTGACACTTATTCTGTCAACAGCTATAAATAGCAGAATGGTCCATTTTATTCGGTAGTATAAAACTTCGAATAACACCATGTTGTTTCATGCTAGTAATAAAAATTCAAATACTGCTGCTTCATAAAAATACTAGGTGACAAGTTTAGAAGAATGAAAGGCACGAAGGTAAAAATGGATACGAAAAATAAACAATGATGACAAATAGAAACAGATATTGAATGTGAACTTTTAAATGTTAACCACTAAGAAACCTTCATCCAGTATATAAATCAACTGAAAAAACTAAAGAAAAACACCACACATACTCCCACACACTGAGATATTTACATAATACAAATCTTAATGTGTGGCTATTAGAAGCAGACAATAAAAGAACTGGAAAAGACTGGAAAGAATGTGACCATGATGGAAATACAATCTCCTTATCTCCTCATTTCCTCTCCCTTCCATCTTTTTACTATCAATTTCCTCTTTTCAGGCTGTTTCCGCTTTGTCTGTCTCACATCTTAAATCCCTTTTCGCTTCTGTTTTTTGTCACCCATTTTCTTTCTATTAATCTCTTTCCATCTCATCTCCTTCACCCATAAACCAAACTTCGATTGCCTTTTCAGCATTTTTTTTCTACTGTATACAAAATAATGATGTTTGTTTGTGTCTAAATCTCTTACTGGAAAATGGGATTTCAGGTAATAAAAGTCTCTGTCTCCACCTTAAGCACAGTTAAAGGGGAGTTTTAAGAACTAGAAAAGCTTGTCTTCTCAGAATAAGAAAGAGAAAATGTTCAACAGATTAAAAGAAGCTACTCTAAACACCTTCCAAATAAAATTTTGGCAACTGTTTTTTAATGATCACTCAAACTGACTGGTTAGTGACCTCCTGGTAATTCATTTTTCTCTAGGGAAAATTTGTATTCCTGACCTATGGGCAAGCAGTTGCAGGAGGTTGCTAACTATCTGTAAAATTGGTTGCTAAAGCCCCGGACACACAGGCCTAGAGATTGGTCAGTGTTCCCCTGGCAAGCACAGGCCTCAAGGAAAAAATGCATATACCCATATACCTATATGTGTGGTTGTTCGTTTTGACAGGAAGGTTTTTTGTATAATACCCTCTATGATTCCCCCTCACAACAGGGAACAACCTCCAGCCACAACCCATTGGAGAAAACCGGGAATATTTTCCCCTAGCAACTGTAAGTCACCAACCACTCCCTAGGCTTGTGCAACTGAGGCCTTGCACTTTCAGAAGCTTTCACAAGATCGTTATTTGAAACAATCTCATACCTTGTTTTGGAAACATTTTGCTGATCATTGAAGTGTTCTCATTTACTATAAACTCATCTACCCAAAATAATTTCAGGCTTGTTCATGCAACAGAAAAACAATTCAAACCCAATCTCCTGAATGATGAATTAATCTCCTATATTTTACGCTTTCATTTTAAAACTACTCTACATTTGAGACAGCATGAGTAAAACTTCATGTAATGCAGTAATAAAATGATAATGTTACAAAATTGACATCAGTGCTCATATTGTACCTGTTTTACTGTCTGTTTCATTGTTTATATAACAGCAATGGATAAAACAGTGGCTATATAAAGGGGGAAGCTGTGAGTTAGATTTGGATTCATAATATCTCTGAACACCATCCCAGTTGGCAATAGCTACTGCTGATGATGTTTTCGCCTTGGGAGGAGGGTTTGTTGGTAGCTGGCATACTGTGCACCTGCCGGGTTCTCTGGCATAGCATGTCAAGTGTGTGACTGAAGGTCCTTTACTAGACTGATAGCATGTCATGGAGAGGGGTGGAGGTCATTGGCCATTATATCACAGAGTTTTGCTAACATCCTTTCCTCTAACAGTGCCAGTAAGCCCAGGCTCAGAGCTACTGAAGCCTTTTGCAGACCTCCTGTCCCCTGAGTTGATGTTGCCAACCCTGCATATTAGACAATAGCACAAAAAGGACACTGGCTGCAGCAATGTGATAGAAAATTCACAACAATATATTTTAGAAGTTAAGACAAAAGAGCGTCCTAAAGGAGATGAGCCTATTTGCTATTTAATCTATTTGTAGTGTAAATGCAACTCTCTATCAAACATTCTCACCTTAAACTTTTACACTTTGTTTTTTTTTTTGTAATTTTAGTCAGGTTTACATAAAATCTCTTAGACAAGTATACACAGTGTCCAGCGAAATTGCTCTCAGCTGGGGGAAGCTTTTTCCCAAAGATATCAATGTGAAGACCGTTGGAAAATGGAGAAATCTTATTTTAAGTCACAATATATGTGCTCCATTTCAAACTCTAATATTAGTTTTATTACCTTGTGTGCCTAAACCCTGCGAGACAGGAGATGAAGCAAGTGAAACTCCATGGATGACACTAATGTCCTTGATGACTCCAGTGTTAAGGTACTGTAACAAATACCTAGTGTTTCACTTTTTATATTAGAAACTCATTTACAACTAAACTGAACAGTCTTTGTGGAATATGATAGATTTGAAAAAACAACAGAACAATAACACAGAATAAAATATATAGTATTATGATTTAGTATTTTATGGGAATTTTTTGCATCTTCTATGTCCTCCTTCTTTTTTTTGGTACTGTCGTGGATGGTGAGGGTTAAGGCACACTGGCCACAGCAAGCGCAAAAGATGGCTTATTGGGGCACACAACTGGTAGGCAGTGGCTCACTGAGGCCAAGGCTTTGCTTCCCAATTGAAACAAAATTCAGGGTAGACCTTGTGCTGTAGTCTGCCTCAATCCATCTCATACACATCACTGAGCTTAAAGTGCTCTTGGAGGAAGGCTTAAGAGGAGGAAAGGAGGTAAGATGGGGAATCCACTGCCTGTCAGTGCATTTTC
The DNA here is from genome assembly GCF_041146795.1 of Maylandia zebra. Classification (NCBI taxonomy): domain Eukaryota; kingdom Metazoa; phylum Chordata; class Actinopteri; order Cichliformes; family Cichlidae; genus Maylandia; species Maylandia zebra. Next base: position 15,950,361 of record NC_135187.1, read on the forward strand.
TTTGTTCATTCATTTATTACATGTAGGATAAAAAAAAAAAAGGTTTTCATTCAAAAGACATCAAACGGGAATTATATGTATTGACCTCGTAGGTTTGACCCGACTGGCCTTGTGTGCTCATAAACATGGGGCATACAGGTTCTCACTGCACTTAGCCAACAAGAGTAGAGAGGAGTGAGTGTAAAGTATTAAATCTTAAAATTATGAATAACCAAATGCTTGTTAATAAATCATGAATGCATGTATTAGTAATTACCTTAAAAATGTTCCTCCCCGGTTTGCATCAGATTCTTGTTTTTTCAAAGAAGTAATGTGGATAAATTATTGGAGAAGTATTTTAAAGTATTTTAATGACATAATTAAATACCATCAATCAAGGAAATAATTATAAGAGTAAGGTGCTGTTTAATCAAATGACACGTTTTCATCCTTACAGCAAAGTAAATTAAAATGTCTGGACGACTGTATGTTCACAAGAATCGATTAATCAGTCAGTTTATCAATAAACACATTTACAAATAACACAGGTTGACAGAAGTGCTGCACAAAGTAAAAAAATAAAAATATATACATGGAGGGATGTGATCATCAAAATCAACCTTATCTTGTGATGAAATATCTGCCTTGATCCTATATAACAGTGTGATACGTGGGGCTTTTGTATGTATCATATGCTTTCACATGCTATTTATAGTGTAAAAGTGCTTTGTACAACTGGGTGGACATCTCATAACCTTCAGGGCACAAATAAATTATTAAATTGTGGAACGGATGGTATAAAAGACAGCCGGTGAAAAAGCAAGAGTCAAAAACAGCATGTTTAAGATTGTAGCGAGTCTCAATCTTCAGCAAACTCAGCTATTGGAAGAGATTTGGCTTTTTCAGCAAAAATGAAAGCTACCAGGTTTTTGTTTGGTTTTTAGTCTACAGCGTTTAGTTTGGTCAGATGGTGGTTGCTGCTCACCACAGTCTTTATATAGACTATTTTCACTGGTTTCATCATTTTTTTATTTGATGTTTTTATATATTGGATTCGTATTTTATATTTATAGTGTTTATAACGATTTTGTGTATTTTGAATTGCATGTACAGCCCTTTGATCAACCGAAGTTGTTTTTAATGTGCTATAGAAATGCATTTTGACTTCTTGTTTCTCTAAATGAGGTCTCTTCCATACAGCTGTGTTTCATTAAGTTTAGCTCCTCAGGAAGCCTGCTCTTTTCTTTTCTTTTCTGATTTAAGGTGCTTTAAAAACCGAGATGGAACTGCAGTTATGGTGAAAAAAACAATAGGAAGTACACTCACCTTCTTGATGCATGCTCAGTCATCCAGATAAGGGAATCCCAGAAAGTTAACTCGGTTCATCTGGACATATTCAGTGGGAGAAACTTGGGTAAGAGCCACTGAAAATGCTATGTACAGACAAACTGAGTCAACTTTCTGGGAGACAATCTACTGAGGATTTATGCATCAGGCCATAATAATAAAATGACCTGGTCTTTACCATTACTTAATTATTGTACAACCGTAGATGAACAACAATATATGAGATATCAAACTGTCATTATTTATTTTTAAAAACCTAAGCTAAAAATGTCAAAGCACTGCATGGGAGAATTTTCCATTCTTACTGTTTCCATAGAGGGTACATTCCAGCCGGGTGCTGAGTGTTAAATGCACTTAGCTGATCATCAACAAGGGTGAGCACCTCTATGTAGCAAAAGTTTTGGCCTTTGCTTGGCATTCTTGCTGCTTTTCAGTCAGGGAAGGGTTATAAGATCCCTCATTCTACAGTGAGAAACCACAAACCACAAGACGTCTGGAACAATGTCCTTTGGACGACAAGTCAAGTGGAGATGTTTGGTCATAATGTACAGCGCCGTCTTTGCCAAAAAACAAACAGAGCATATCCTTGCCAACTGTCAAGAAAAAGAATCAAGGTGTTGCATTGGCCCAGTCAAAATCTAGATCTTAACCTAGTTGAAATTTTGTAGACCTTAAGATAGTTGTGCATATACAAATCTCTGCAGACATCATTGAACTGAAGCCGCTCTTTAAACAAGAGTGGAACAAATGTGTCCACAATGATGTCAGAGACTGATAAAGTCATATAGAAAACAATTACTTCAAGGTATTGCTACTGAGGTGTCCTTAGTTTTTCACACATCTGCATTTTGGCTCAGTTTTTTGACAATTAAATAGTGTCACAGTGTCATATGTCATGTTTTGTTGTTGATCTGACATTATATTTAAATTATTTTTGAAGCTGATGAAGATTAGATTATTTTTTATGTCCTGATTTTTAAAAAAAAAAGAAAAAGAAAATCTAGCACAAATTTACACTCATAAAAATGCACGTTCTTGAAAATTAAAGCTTTGTTGTAATGATTGCAAAATTAGTAAAAGAATCTTATCCACCTCCACTCAGGAGAATATGTTACATTTAACCAGAGTGCTTTTGTTAAACAAATGTAACTGCACCAGGAAAGAGCATACTTACTTGTAGGGGTATCACTGGTCTTTTGACAGTCTTTAAATGTTTAAAAAGTGTAGATGCCATGCCAAACACGTAATTCTTGGAAACACGCATAGGTCCCTTGGTTTGACATACTAGCTGATATGCTAGGTCACGTTCAAAGCCACTCTGAGTATGTGTGTTTGTATGTGAATGTGTGCTTGCGTGCAATAACAAGTAGAGGACATGCAGCCTGGAGCAATTCCAATAGATTTGTACACAAAAGACACATACACACCCCTGAAGCCACACATACAAATTATTCAAACCATCACACAAAATTTTGCAGCTTTTATACAAGCTGGGACCTAAGCAATGTTTTATTCAAAACCATACAGGAGCCTAAAGGAAATGCTAATGACCAACTTGTGGATTTCTTACACCCTTCAAACGCAGAGATGGATTGATTGTTATGTGAGTTTGTAATGCAATGTTTTGCGGAGGGTGGATTCCCACAGATCATTGCATTGCATTATTCAAAACTGAACCGCAAACACAAATAATGCATAATATTCAGAATCCAGGAGTACAAATCCATGACATCACATGGTAGGGCTTTAGCATTGTTACAATAGTCAGGTTGTGCTTTGTTTAAGGACACACCTTTTTTGTTCTTAACCTGTGTCACTATGCTGCTGTCATCCCTCAGAAATATAGTAACAGCAAAATCAAAAACGATCCATCTTAATCTTATCAAATGGAGAGAAAGGCATGTCAGCCAGCATGTCAGTTGACATTTTCCCCAAGTGAAAGAATATTCATTCTGTATGAATATGATCATTGTTTGCTTCACTTAATGTGAGCTTCCTGACCTTCCTTACAATTCTTTATGTGCTTTTCTGTTTTAATATCTTTTATTAGTCTACAAACATAAAAATGGGAACAGAAACAGACATTTCAGATCATACTTATGCAGATGTGAAATAAAAAGTTGTGGAGGGGAAAAGTTGAAGAGAAATTCTGCTTTTATATCCTTAACTATTCTGTTTTAGCTGTTGTTTTCATGAAGATAATTTGTGCATTATTTTTGAAAATGGTTCGAGGCAATGTTTTAGCATTACGGTCAGAAGGTCAGTGAAATTACGCTAAGTCATGACTGAGGTTAGGCTAGGTTAGAGTTAAGCTTTGTTAGTCAGAGTCAGGGTTGTCACATTACTAGAATTTCAGACTTGATACTGATACCCTGGGGAAAAAAAAAATATATATATATATACACATATATACATACACACACACACATATATATATATATATATACACACAACTAGGTATAGTCACTCCTCTCAAGCTAGGCAAGTGGTTCTAGCAGATCCCAGGAACAACATCTTAGATCTCAGAAGAGTGCAGAAGAGTGCAGTCCTAGGAACAGCTAAGATACTGCGCAGGACCCTCAAGCTCCCAGGCCTATGGTAGAGGACCTGTGCTTGAAGGATAGACCGCCTGCATGAGTGACTAAGCCCATAAATTCAACAACAAAGGGTTCGCACAGGTCAAGACAGAAATTTGCTTTGCCATAGATTTTTACAGGGCCAGAAGCCTTTTTCTAAATCACAGCTATTGCCATCTGGTGGCCTTCAGATTAAATGCAGATTTAAGTGTAGTAAGATATTTAAGTGTCAGTGGAGGCAGGTAAGCAACAGCTAAATGTGGCATTGATGGTATCTATGCTGATTAGTATCTGCGACCAGTCAGAGTTGCTGGCTAGTGAATACACCATAAGGGAGTAGGGACCTTGCACACTGCAGAGGCAAGTCTATATTAATAATCAAATTCAAAATCTAAGGAGTAATCATGTAACATTTAAATTTTCCATCTCTGTGCTGTCTTATTCAGAAACTTTCACTCGGATATATATACACCCAGTTAAAGAAGCAAGTAAAAGTGACATTGTTTCTCATCGTCAGGTTGTGATCTTAGTGTTTTTATTCCAATTTGCTTGGCCCACAAGCTTGCCGTTAGCGGTGCCTGCAGCTGTGTGCCTTTGATTTGGATGAGACATGATCCTAATGCCAAGAGGCCATTTTAGGCAAAGTGAAATGTATAATTTTTTCATGCCAATAAATGACAAAAATTCTTTCGGTTTCTGCTGCAGACACATTTGGGGTGTCCCACTGCAACCTGCACAAATGACTCTGTGTAAACGTGTGTGCACTTTTCTCCTCCGTAGTCACTTTCTATTCACTGACAAAGAAAGCATAATAATCTCAAGAGCTACTTGTTCACCACAGTATACTTACATGAATGGCTAATAATGGAACGTTTTATAAAATTCAGCAGATATTTAATTAAAAATATATATTAAAAGAGCTAGAAGCTCCATTATACCACACATTGAAAAAACATAAAGTGGCATTTGGTTCTGTAATTTTACATGTTTTTGTTCCCTCTCTTTGTTTGTGGAGAGAAACTGAACATCAAACTTCATGCAGTACTACAAATAAGGGTTAGGTAATTTTTCATATCTTTTGCCCTATGACAGCTGGGAAAAGCATTCCCCCATAACCATGAATTGGATAAAGGGGAAAAAAGACTGATGAATGGGTGGTTTAATGTTGTGTTAAAAAAATAAAATAAAATCTGAAAACAGCAATAGGAAGCTAGAGTCAATAATATTCCCCGGTGGATCACTTGTTTCTTACACAGGCCTTATAAAATCTGTCTGCCCACTCTGTGGCAAACATCTGCCACTGATCACAAATCTCGAGGCTCTTGAATACTGTAGTGAAGTTTTTGACCACTGCAGCAAACAACTCTTCACGCCCTTCAGGCTTTGTTTCTTCCAGATCAGTATCAGACACACTTTTTAGTCATTTGTCTGAAGAGAAATGCTTTCTTTTTATGATGTGGTCTGCACCAGCTCTGCGCAGGGTTGAGCTTTACCCCCACCAATCACACATTAGCACAACCTCAACCTCTGTTTTCATTTCATACGTTTTCATAAGGCTTTTGTTGACTACTTCAGAGTTTTGTATAGCTAATTTATACAATTAAGAATATTTCAATAGGCCATGGAGAGATCAAGTGAGCAAACTCAACTGGATGAATATATCAAAAATATCACAACTTGTGTACTGGCCTGACACTTTGTGAGGTGATGCCTTAATCGGTTTAGGTTTTATATGTGGAAAATAACAGTACAGTAGTATTTTTGAATTTCCACTATAAAGGGCTTGGTGTGATTTTCTTATGTGACTGAACTTTCAAAGCATCTTTGAAGTATTCAAGCATGCAATGAGCAATATAAAGCTACATTTGTAAAATTGCCACCTTGAGCAAAATATGGCACAAACACTGGAAGCAGATAATATTTGTTGCAAACTCCAGGCCAAAAGTGAGCACATCTTTTACTAGTGAGAGGAAAGAGGTCATGAATCAGAAGATGGCTGGAGAAAGATCAAGGAGGCAATTTATAACCAATGCCAAAAGCCAGCCTTGAACAGAGATCGGGGTTATGAAAGCTAGCAACTCAACCTTCCAGCTCAGGATTCTATAGCATGTAAGGGTTTTAGCAAAGCAGCATGTGTCACAATTGAGTTCTATTTTGTCCATTTTTATATATGGCAACTCGTCCGTACAAAGAGACAGTATAAAAAATTCATTTATTGTGTTAGTCCAACACTCTTTTCATACAATGAGTAGGTGTTTTACTGTATCTTCGGAAAATGTGGGATTCTTGGACAAAACTTACATTTGGAGAAGAATTAGAAGAAAAAGCTATTGGGATTTGTTAGTCAATTCTTCATCCCCTCATAATCTAAGAGATTTTTTACTTGTTTAATGTGAGTGACAAGGTTTGTATATTGTGCATATATCTCTAAACCATAAAAATGCCTCAGTAAAAACAACAAAACAAAAGAAAACACAAAGAAGAAACTAGATGATCAGTTTATCGTTGAATGATGTGGTGTGACAACAAATTAAAATTAGTAAATCTGTCTGAAAATCAAATGTTTTTGGCAGTCTAATTAAAAATAATAGGTAGACTACCAATAATATGCCAAATACGAACATTATTGAATGTTTTACTATATCTACAATTGCTTTAAAGCACTGTTCCTTTTCAATCATTGTCAGACACTTTCTGACATTGCAGTAAGGCTGTCTGGAATATAATAGTCAGTTGCATTGTCTCTGGTGCACCAACCTTTGGCCTGACACATGTGTTGGCAGGTGTAATGCTGCTTTGTTAAATCAGTGCTGCCTCTTTTAGAGGTTTTCTCTGATGGCTTTGCAGTAGAGTACTAGTTTAAAACAGCCAGCTGGTACCATAATTATTATGCTGCCAGATTATTAATAGTATTCACCTATCCCCTCTATAGCATCATGGGAACCAGTCACTTCTATTGTGTTAGAAATTCAACAACAATGAGAATTTTTTTTTCTAAATCCAGGCAAGACACATACCCTTTTCTATTTTTTTCAGCTGGTATATCTGTGTTCTGTTCATTTTCATGTGCCTTTACCTGGCCATTCATTCTTTTTGTTGTACCACACCTAAACAGTTCTGGTAAGTCATCTAGCACCCAGAGACCTGTTGGTGACTAGCCAAACCAGCTCCAAGTAGTTCCTGAAAGTAGTTGTCAGTCACTGTGAAATATCTTGCTAAAGCCTCATTCACCCAGGCCTAGAAATCATACAGTGACCCCCTCTGATAACCCCCAGTCAGCTCGTAAAAGTGCATATTCTGCAACCAGTTGGCAAGTGGTTGCTGGAGGTTGCTGGCAGTCTCTAGTGTGAAAATGGTCATAAAGAGGTATTTGCTGCTGCACCAAAAGCCTTGCTGACATCAAAACTAGTTTTCAATGAAGACACTGACTTGACTGCAAACATTTGCAAACTACTTTCCAAGCGGTGGTCAAACTGACAGTGTGATGTGGAAATGGAGATTGTTCAGCTTCAAAGTAAAAGTCGCACTTTACATTCCAAAACAATTATTTTGTACAATGATTCTAAGATATATATGGGGACTGAGAGGCAGCCAGTTCAAGTAAGCATTGCAGATACAGAATTCTGAACTAGTTGTAATTGATTAAAATATTTTAGGACAAAAGAGTTGCTGGCATCACTGGGGCAATGATGGCAGTTTGGCATAAAATGTGCATTAGTTTCTCTTTGTAAAAAAGAAATCCAAATTTGGTGCCTTGTAGTTAGTATAAGGGAATTTCAACAATCCAGACATTAAGCTATTATTTGCTTTTTAGATATTCTACAAGCTTTCATTTTCAAATGAAGTTCTTTGATTTCTGACCTAGAGAAAAAAAGATGGAGACTGTTGTGTAGATAGAAAAATTAGATAATAGTAAAGCCAATCATTTCCTTTAATTAACAGTGGCACTCTAAATGTAAAGCAGTTCAAATTTAGATGTGTACCAGTTCTGCATTCAAATGACTAGTAGAAAGCCTGCTGTTTATCAGTGTCTACACTTTATCATATTTATTGCGCCACGTTTAAGGAAAAGAAAGCACCCGATGTAATGATACAGATAATTTGCTCTTATTTCTATATTCTCAGACCCCAATAAATTTTGTCTTGCTACTATGATGGTTAAAATATGATTTCTCTGATTTGACTAAATTATCCTAACTATAACTGAGAAGTTTTCATTATTAAATAAGCCGTAAAAGTGGTTCTTGCTGTGCAACACATTACTGCTCTGCTTGCCAGGTAGGATATCTAATATGTGTCCTTAACATTAGCATGCCCTCTAGTTCTGTAGTGAGACATCAAACACTCTTTCTTGCACATTTAGCCATATTTGATTACTATAGGAGGCTGCATTTAACACAGACACATTTTAAATAAGAAGCATCTCTCGGCATAGATATGTGAGCAAGCACAAAGTTTAAAGAGGGAAAAGAAAGTGAACTAGTAAATCCTTATAGCCTCACCTAAGGGTTACCTCTTTTTTGACATATTCAGGATTGAATATGTTCACACTTTTTGATTGATTGATTGAATCTTTATTTTGAACATGTTGAAAAAGTATAAAAAAAAATAGAATTAAAAGAGACAAATGAACAAAGCAAACAAAAGGAAAACGAGCAACCACAACTCCAAATAACGTCCATGTTCAAAAAGGAGCAGGAAGAAGCATAAGCTTATTTAATCCCACCCCTTTTCCACTATCTAGTATCAATAGACTACAGAAATACCTCCTTGCAATTACATTATATGTTATGTGTAATTTTTTTTTTTTTTTTAAATATATACACATATATGTTTCTATCTATCCATACATACGTATATACACACATACGCACATATACACATTTTCAATAACCCCATTAACACCTCAAGGATACACAGCCTACAATTATATATATATATATATATATATACCCATACCAACAAACCCGTGCGTGCGCACACACATGAAAATATTAGACAAGAACACCCTATCAAATCTCTACCTTTTCCCTGTACCCTGTAAAAACCATATCCTTAACCGCTTTTTAAACTGCGCCATGCTTGGACATTGCTTCATATCTTTACTTAGTCTGTTCCACAGCTTCACTCCACACACAGAGATGCAAAAACTTTTTAATGTTGTACGGATACGAGGATGTTTTAAATTTAATTCCCCCCTCAAATTGTATTGGATTATCCTTATGGCCCTTTTTTGTAATATAAAGATTGATGATAGCGAACATTTGTAAGTATTGCCCCAAACCTCTGCACAGTAATTCAAATACGGTGCAATCAGGGAACAATAGAGAATGTGGAGTGATTTGTGGTCCAGAATGTGTTTTACTTTACTCAAGATTGAGACACTTCTTGAAATTTTGTTATGTATATGATTTATATGAGACTTCCAGTTTAATTTATCATCTATAATCACACCAAGAAACTTATGTTCAAGTACTCTTTCAATTTCCACACCATCTACATGAATCTGCACTTGTGCATTTCTAAGGGAATTCCCAAATAAGATAATTTTAGTTTTACTTAGATTTAGCGATAGTTTGTTCCTGTTAAACCATTTTTTAATTTTGCACATTTCTGAAGTAATTGTATCCAGCAGCTCCTTTAGATTCCCCCCAGAACAAAAAATATTTGTGTCATCTGCAAATAATACTAATTTTAATATATCAGATGCCTTACAAATATCATTTATATAAATAATAAATAATTTTGGACCCAGTACAGAGCCTTGTGGAACACCACAAGCAATGTCCAAGCATGATGAGGAATGGACACCCAGCTTCACAAATTGTTTCCGGTCACTTAAATAATTTTTCACCCATTGCAGTACAACCCCCCTAATCCCATACCGTTCCAGTTTATTAATTAATATGTCATGATTGATTGTGTCGAATGCGTTCTTGAGATCCAGAAATACTCCAGCCGCATACTGTTTCTGATCAATAGCATTCGTAATCTCCTCAATTGATTCGATTAATGCCAGAGATGTTGATCTTTTTGATCTGAATCCATATTGACTGTCAGAGAGTAATTTATATTTATCTAAGAATTTGTCTAATCGTTTATTAAACAGGTTTTCTAGGATTTTGGAGAATTGTGGTAGTAAAGAAACAGGCCTGTAATTTGTGAAGTGGCGTCTATCCCCGGTTTTATACAGCGGCACAACTTTAGCTATTTTCATTTTGTTTGGCACTTTTCCCGTCTGAAATGATAAGTTGCAAATATATGTTAGAGGTCCTACAATTCCTTCAATGACCTTCTTGACGATTTTCATGTCAATATCGTTACAATCAGTAGATGTTTTATATTTACACATGTGTACAATGTCAATTATTTCTTTTTCCTCCACTGATGTGAGGAACATTGAGTTAGGGTTCCTATCAATCAGGTTTTCACTACAGTCTACTGATGGCAGTGACTCAGGAATTTGTTCTGCCAGTTTTGGTCCAATATTTACAAAATAATGATTAAAGCTGTTGACCTTATCAGCAGTGTTTTCCATAATATTGCCATTATCAATAAAGTATTGTGGATAACTTTGTTGTCCAGAATTATTTTTAATGATACCGTTTAAAACATCCCATATTCCTTTCATATTATGTTTATTGTTGTTCAATATTTTACTATAATACTCCTTTCTACATACACGTATAATATTGGTCAACTTATTTTTGTATTTTTTATATTTATTTTCAGCATCTTTTGTTCTTTGTTTTAGGTATTCCCTATAGAGTGTATTTTTCTTTTTACATGCATTTTGTAAACCCTTAGTGAGCCATGGTCTATCTGAATATTTGTGCTTTCTGTTGTATTTTATTGTTGGACAGTTTTTATCGTACAACTCCATGAATATTCTTAAAAATATGCCATATGCAATATCAATATCAGCTTCTTTGTACACATTGTCCCAGTCCTGATTTAATAGATCGTTCTTAAATGCAGTCATAGTTTCTTCCGTCCTTACACGTCTGTATCTCAGTTGTTCTTCATGCTGATTTTTCTTATAATTAGTGTCATAAACTGCAAAAACTGGTAGGTGATCACTGATGTCATTAATTAATAATCCGCTCACAATGTTGTTTTCCATATTGTTAGTGAAAATATTGTCAAGTAAGGTGGCACAATGTGGTGTAATTCTGCTAGGCCTGGTTATTTTAGGATGTAAACTCAAACTGTACATAGTGTTTAGGAATTCGTCGCTCATTTTATGCTTTTTTGGATTCAACAGGTCAATATTAAAATCACCACAGATAAACATAACTTTTTGATTTGTTTTAGAGAATATTTCCTCTATGAAGTCATTAAATACTTGAATACTAGAGCCAGGTGTTCTATATATACAGCTAATTATTACATTTTTTTCTTTTTCCTTATAAATTTCAATTGTTATACATTCTAGTAAATTATCAATTACAGTTGTCATACTTTCTACCACCTTGTAGTTTAGGTTTTTATCCACATACACAGCTACTCCCCCTCCACTCTTGTTCCTTCTATTTACAAAATTCACTTCATATCCCTCCAGTCCAAAGTCCATTCCTTTCTCCGCATTGATCCATGTTTCAGAAATGGCAATAATTCCAAATGGATTAGTTCACACTTTTAGATTAAACCTGTATTTTGTATGTTCTTGACCTTTTTACTTCTATAATAAAAGTTGTCCCTGATTTTAATTTTGACAGAGTATACTGTCATGTTTACCACTGATGAACTTGAACTGAGTAAGGAGCCTGATATTCAGTGTCTACCTCAAGGACCATTTGACATGATACATGGTTGCTGATAGACAGACAGTGGCTTTTTCTGTGATCACACCTGTGACCTTTAAGTAATTGGATGGTATCTCAAACCACTAGGTCACCTTGCCCATGCGATTGTCGTACTCATTGAAACTTTAGACCTCTGTCTCGTGCCTTGAGATCTCCTTTGCTAAATAATATGTACTGAACTACAGGATAACATATCAGTGATAGATTTTTATCTGGTCAGTTTCCTCTTTAGCTTCTTTTGACTTTGACCTTGCTATTTAAGGTATTTGCAAACACTATAGAAGAGTGGCTTAGGGCCTCTCAACCTGGTTCCCAGGAGTGTCGTCACGAACAGACAGTTTTAAAATGCACATATCTAAAATTGAACTTAAATTATTATGCATGTGATTATTGTTCTTAGTCTTTGGCTGTAGCACAACACTGGCAGGTGGTGACTTCAAAGTTTCAAGAAAATGGACTGTAAACGATGTCTTACAAGATTAAAACAAGAAACAGGGAAGCAAATCTGAAAAATCTCACTCACTCACACACTAATCTCAGCTTTTACTGTTTAAATATGTCCAAAGTGTCTTTAAATTGACAACTGTAGCAAGTCTGCCATATAATTGTCAACAGGTAAAAATGTTACGAGCCCGATTGGCCATCTTTTTTTTTTTTTTGTTACCTTTTGAAAATTAGGCTCTGGCTGCTGAGCTGGGGTCTGCATGTACTCAGCTTTCATTTCTCAACATGACTCTGGGTTTTTAGCTAGATTTGCATTAGCATGCTGTCTGCGCAGATGCTTGTTATAATAATAGTATGCAGTTATTTCTGTCCTGGATCCAGTTTGCATGTTATCATCAGACTTAGGATCTTTTGTGGAAATAGAATAAAAGCCCAGATCGCCAATCCTCAAAAACTGAATTTTTTTTTTTTTTTTTTGCTCCATCCACCTAATGTGCAAATAAATGAAGAACGTTTGTCATGCAAGTAACAAATTTAAATGTGATGTGAACATTTGATACACTAACTCATTGCATTACTGTGTTAATGAAAAATGCAATGTCATTAATGTGTTAATTTGGAAGTTATTGCACGAAGACATTCTTAAGAATGGGAAACTGAGAGAAAACCCTGAGGTTTAACTTCCACAGGAACTGTAATGAAACTCAAGGGCAGGTCTTCAGCAGTGATGAATTTAAATATGAATTTTTGTTTCAAATCATCAATATATACAGAGGAATTCAAGAGAGTTTGAAAACTGAGTGTCTACAGCATCTCCAAAACACTGTGGAGGATATATCATGTTTAGGGTTCCATTTCAGCCAGTGATGTTGGGGAGCTTGTCAAAATTAATGAAATTATGTGATAAAAAATAAATAAATAAATAAAAAAATGGAGGCCAATTCAGTGGTGAATTGACAGAAAATGGAACAAAAGACAGCCAATATCTAATAAAGAGCTTTGAATGTCCTTCAAGGAGCCTGGACAACTTTCTTGAAGACTACTTAAAGAAATTACAAAAAAGGTTGTTTAGGAGACTTCAGGCTATTTTCCTAAGTGTTAGGCTCAAAACATTTGCAGAACATACAAAAAACAAACAAACAAACAAACAAAAAACCCCTAAAAACTAAAAAAAATATTAATTAATCAATGTACATTTTCTGCCCATGGGACAATTCTCCCAATTTTACATAATGGGAAATTATTTTCTGTTGTTGTATTTAGTCTTCCAAAAGAAAAATAGAAATAAAACCTCAATGTCTGGTTTAAATGTTGTGAGATATGTAAGGCTAGAGAAATTCGAACAGTGTGTCATTCATATTAGGATTTAGTCCTGTGTGATAAGGTGTCAGGCAACCATGCACCAACATAGTTCTACTATCTGGGTCCAGCCAAGACATCTACAACACCAAAACAGCAAGGTAGTGCTTTTCCTTCTATTCTCTGGTTGAACCTGTCATTCCTACCTAACAGTTTTTTCTGAGTTAATTAAAAGTCCCTTTGACAGCAAGTGAATAGTTGCAAAGATAATAGTATATTAAAAAAGCACAGATTAATAAAGATACATAATTTTGATTCTGCTGAAAATTGGTAATTGCATGGTAATAACTTAGAAATTACCACATTATTACGCTCTTGTTTCCCTTGTTACCCTCCCATTACCCCTTTATTACTGAGCTGTAATAGAAAGTGCTACCCAGATATTTTGTTTTTTATTTCATTTCCATTCAGAAACAGCACAAATAGAAATTTGTTTAAGAAAGCATTTGTTTACATACAGAAAAAGCAGGGACATTAGATCAGATTCACCAAGTGCTCACCTAAGATGCACAGAGAGACACAGCCTAATGACGAACAATGTTGAAACAACGGAATTATAGTTGCCCTTTACTGCCAAGCATTTGCCAAGTTGTTTGTTACATCATAATGAGGAAAAATACCAAGGTAAAAAACATAAAAGCAGAAAAGGAAAGTTGCAGTGCTCAAATGAAACATTCTCTATCTTACACTCGGATTCAGTGCAGCCGAGTGTAGTTTATGTAGTGTCTGAAAAAAGCTGTTTTAGCTCATCACCCTTGCTTGACCGGCTACCCCGCACAAACATAAGGTTCGAGAAGCATGTGAGTGAGGCTTTTGTGCTTACGGCTGGACTGGCGTACCTGAAATAACTATTGGGAACTGACATACTTAAAGGTGTCCTCATGTCTACTTCAAATTATCTAAGATACATATTAATACCTGCTGTGAAAAGGGACCTTTGTCTCCATCATGACAGCACATGAGCAGACAACCCAACACTACATCACACTTTTTTATGGTCTCTCACTGACTCTATTTTTCTTTTGCCTGGCTGTTCCTTTTATGTCTATCACAATGTTACTTCACCACTTTTTCTCTTCTCTCTCTCTGTCTCCAGATAATTCTCATAAGTCCCTGACTCAGACACTCAAACACAGCATTCTTAATGAAGAACAATTTCAAGCCTGCCATCCTTCAAATGATGATGCGTTTTCCAAGAATACAAAACATGGAATAAAATGCAATCTGTGCGAATGGAGGTAGATTTCAAAGCATCGCTTCATTAACGTAAATACCTCAATTTAATTCTTTTAGAATAATTTTGACTTTGCCTAAAGTGACCAGAAATAAACAAAAACTTAAATATTGTAGCAATTTATGGAGTTCAACTACAAGAGCTACAAATGTTTGTACCTTGAAGCTGTTCTGGGTCAAATTCGATCTGTATTTTTTTTAGATAAATTTTGGTTTCCACCAGTGTGAATCAAATCAAAGACAATCGTGGTTTTAGGGAATCCTAAAACTGTGAAACTGTACATGCTGTCTCCATGTGCTTTTATTATGGTGGTGTGATAGAGGTCAATGGGAACTTTGACATTGTTATGAGCACTGTCTGGGTTTCCGTCACATTTGCCCAGGTTCCCGCAGAGAGACATTTGCTGGTCTTTGAAAGATCATGGGGGAATCTTTGAACTGTGAAAAAGTAAAACAGCAAAGTAGTGATCAAATATGGTGCTCATAAAGAACAGAGGTTATGCAGAGGTCAGAGAATGTCTTGAGAGATGGTGCCATGACATCGAAACAAGATCTGAAATAGAGTGGCACAGTAGTGGGGTAGTTAACATTGTTTCCTCACAATAAAAAAGGCTCCAAACCTGGCCAGGCCAAATCCTGACTGGAACCTTTCTGTGTGAGGTTTCCATAAAATCTGGAGTGGGCATCCTCCCACAGTCCCAAGACATACATGTTAGGTTAATTGGTGATGCTAAATGGGCCATGTATGTGAGGTAGGGAAAGTCCTTGAAGTATATAGAACAAAGCACTGTAACAAACATGTCTGGAACACACACAAGGTTTCCTACCACTGTTTTGAATGACCAGACTTGTTTGGAATAAACAAGTGTTCTAATTGTTAATTAATAGTGAGTTAATGTTGCTAAATTTCAATGGTAGCTATGGGGATTTCTTATGAGAAAGAGCTACAGAATGCTGGTGCCTCAGTGAAATATGTTTAAATCATTTATGACTGTTTTGTGTTCATGTGTTACATAAAAAAGAACACAATCTTGTGTGATTATAAATGTTTTTCTCCAAAAAATGTGTGTTGTAAAATCTAAACATACTCCCTCCTTGCTTTCTGAAACATTCATTAAGGATTAATAAGCCAAACAGGCTATTTATGCTTTCCAAATTCATCGTTCAAAATTTGTTATGGACAATTATTATTATTGGGTCATAGACCTAGGTCAAATTGAGAAAAACCATGCAGGTATGGAATATGAATCAGTGGAACTTTGTGCGTCAGTAGTGTCTTACCAAATACATGTAATATGTTCACTGGCCTGATACCTATACTGTACAACTTATACTATGCAAAAGATAACTACAAACCCTTTTTTTTTTTTTTTACTGAATTATTGGGTCTAAAAAAAAAGAAAAAGGAAAAAAAAAAAAAAAAAACGGGGACCCATCTGGCAAACTCTGTGACTCTATCCACTCCCAAGCTGTTGATAAAGTGCTTTCCAGTTGTCATTAGCTGAACTTTGATTCTAACTTTCACCATGGCTGTTGCTAGGTAACTTCTTGTCCTTTGCCTGTTGCTCTTTCAAATGCAGGTTATCTCTATATGGTGATGTCCTTGAGATTGTTGCTACATGCTCAAAAAGATAGCTTCTTGGGAGAACAGAATGGATATTTGTTTCCAGTACCACAATGAGCCTAATTTACAGATCTGCTGCAGGACAGGATTCAAGGACGCCAAAGCAAAGAAACCTACTGCTGATTAGTTTCCGAGCACCTATAATAAGTGTAGCACCCAACTCAAGTAGCTCTGGATTAACCCTCGGTTAAGATGGTGATAGTACTCTGAGTGGGGCCCTGGGTACGTTACTTATTTTATTGGTAAACAGGAGAAACGATAGCTAACCAGTTTTAACCTTTGTACTTATAAATCTTAATGTTGGCGGTGCCTCCACTTAGTGAAAATAAGGAGTTCTGTTTAATCTTCACTAAGAATAATGAATTTATCTAACATGCTAAACCTCTCTTTTACCTTTTTAATAACCCTTATCACTTGTAAACTCTGCAAATCATAAATATGACACAACACAAAACTTTAAATTCAAAATGTAAGATTTAGTCAAACCAAAGTATGATTTAAATAAAAAAAAACAATATTCCAAGTTCTGAAGTGTTTCCTTACAATTCAATTGGATGGTTTTTCCCTCTTCACAATTCACAGTCAATGTTTAGAAACAACACATTTATCCAAGATATTCCCCTTTCAAGTTCAGTTCAAATTTGTAACCTTTTAGAGCTCCTTTACTGAAACCGTTGCAGGCCTGATCGTTGCTCGGGCTCGTTGGGCCAGAAAAAACACACAAATGGCCGCTTCGCTTGATAAACAAGCAGAAAACAAAACGCACGTGCTCGTGGCTACTCACAAATCCTTTGGGCTAAGTGCGAGGACAAGCTGAGGGGCTATGGAATCAGAACGATGCCACCTTGAAACGAAACCGAAAAATGGATTGAAACCGAAAAAAAATATTGTAACTGAAATAAATGTACTGAAAAATCTTGTATTGAAACCGAAAAAAAAATTGATAGTGAAAAACAATTAATTGAAACTGTAATTTTTTTGTTTTCGCTTACAATTTTTTTTTTTTTCGGTTTCAATCCATTTTTCGGTTTCAATCCACTTTTCGGTTTCAAACCATTTTTCAGTTTCACTCTGCTGGCACTGTTTTGGCGTACGGGGGTGCGCTGGGGGGCGGGGATTCCGACCCGCATGTATTTGCATATATTATAATGCTGACCAATGACTGGAGAAAACACTGACGACGCGGCTGCGGTCACGGACAAACTCGCACGTGTCTGTTCGGGAATGGCAGATGCCGAGAGGTCCAGCGTTTACATTACCGACTATTTCAAAGTGACAGCCTGAGGTGTTCTTCAGTAAATTGGACTACCGGACAGGAGGATCTGAGGCCCCACCGCATTATTTTTGGTAAGTTAAATGTGTTTGTAAGCTAATCCGTAATTTAGGTCCTTAGCTAGCTACCTAAGGACCTAGCTAGCTAAGATGAGCACTCGGCTGTCGGGGAAACATGTTTTGTAAAGTTCGTTTAGCTACCCCGTGCAGGTGAATGGATTTACCCTGACTAAAGAAATCAAGAGAAACGCACCAGGCTGCTCAGTGACTAACCACGGTTACTGTACTTTTATTATGAGTATTATACTGTAAGAGCAACGGGCTGGACTCTGCTTCTGCTCCTGTGCAGAGCTGATTATTAAATATGTGCAAACAGCAGCATGTTTTCTGTCGCTTTCCACATGTGGAAGGACATTAAAGCCAACTTTTAAATTCCCCTCATTAGTCAATAGCTACGGATTAAATAGCAAAGCCCGATACTTATGTACTGAAACCAACTACTTCCGCTTGTCAGCTTAACTTAAAATGTTACATTTTTCCCCTGATTATTTTTTTTAGCTTTTTTTTTTATTTTTTTTTTTTTACTGAGTTTGTTACAAATATTCAGGTTAAAAAACTGTCCAAATTATTTTTAATGAATTATGTTCACAAAGTCACATGTTCAGTACTCTGTACAGCTTGCATCCTTTAGGACAAATAATTTGAAACATTAATATTTCTTGTTCAATACTGAGCTGATAACACCTCTGTATGTTGTGACCAGGATGCAGCAGCAGACTGAACCTCGACTGAAACCTGCTCCATCATCTCATCTTTGCAGATGTCCATTTATAAAGCATCAACAACTCAAAGGTAAACATGATATTAGAAAAAGTGTTAGTAAGGCCTTTAAAACAAAAAAATAAACAGCTGTCGGCAGAACTGTAGGACTGAACAACTTCAGATCCCGAGTGTGTGAGGACGGAGAAGGATCTGCTCTATTTCAGATTTGAGAGATAAACTTTATATTTCAGTTTGTGATGATTCTGTTCTGTTTGTGATTACAGGAGCCGTCCTCAGATTCAGACCTCAGCACCACCCAGTGACAGCAGACAGATCATCCTATATCTTCAATCTTTGTAGTAACTCCAAAATTAACTGAAGAAAACAGTACAAAGGTTAAAGTACCACATGTGCTGTCAGTGAAAGCTGCAGCTGTTTTATTGATAAATTTAAAGACAAAAAGTCAAAAGGATTAATCACCCCTGTAACTGTGTCACTATACATCAGCATTAACAGTACCTCAGTTTGGTGTTTCAGAAAACTGCTGATCTCAGACCTGCACAACTTCTGTTTTAAACACTGAATGTACTCAGCTACATGAAGAGCACGTGATGTTTTCTGACACAATTACTGAAGGCTACTCGCCATACCAACACCAACTAGATGTTAAAATCTTAATATAAATGAGTAACAGTAGGTGGACATTAGGTAAGGCTGCAGCGATCTCGTGTAGAAAACTATTCAGCGCGTATATAAAACAGGTCAGCGGCTCCGAACCATAGTAAAGGGACCTCTGGCTAATACGTCCGGTTCGTGTCGGGCTCATAGCTGAAAACTAGCTTTACTTTGTTGTCTGGGTCAAGTTTGCTAGCGAGAGACAGAGAGAGGCGTTGAAAGGCTGCTTATTGTTTCGGAGGAAAACAAGAACACGGTGTACAGTCGAGTCTTAACAGCTTACTTGCAGCTGGGCTCGTCAGGCACTCTTTTTGGCTTTAGTGGTTATTATTATATTTACATGCTTCCAGCTCCCGTTTCTGCTCCGTGACAGCTGTACTTCTCCTTTCTCTCCCTCCCTCGCTCACAGACACATAACGGGTATGGCAGTCCATTCTCCCTGCAGCACGGACTACACTGCCCATGAGGCTACATTGTTTAGGGCGATGCCTGTAACACTCTGCTATTGCCTTCATATTAAATAATTTTTGTATAATAATTTTTAGAGGCTCTTATTGCGTGTTTTGTTTGAGTTTCCACCGGCGTGGAATTACCAAAAAATAGAGAGACCATAGCCTAACATATGAAACAGGTAAATACCGCCATGTAATCCATTTATTTCAACAAACTAACTGTATTCTCAATATCACCTATTGAACAGTAATTGTAACGGATACATTTACTCATATTTTGTATTTTAAATACGTAACGCCGGTGCATGTATTATGTTACTGCCCAACACTGCCTGTTGAGATCCTGAGATCCGCTCCTAGAACACCAGCCTCCAACTCCTGAAGAGACACGGGCGTCCCTAAATTTAGCAAATATTAGCTTCAGGCTAGCTTGCTACGACGAATAGGCTAATACCAGCATTTTACTAGTGATGGGACGTTCTGTATCGAGGCTTCGGAGCGTGTGTCGAGTAATGGAGGGGGCGTTTCCGCGAAGCGCGTATCGAGGCTTGCTTCATTTATGGGAGGAGCTGAAAATGATGACGTCCGAAGCCTCGCTGCCCGGCTGTACCACGTGACTGGTTCATGAAGTGGTTCGAACTTTGCCGCGAGATATGACAGCGATATAAACCCCTCAGACTTCATTCAAAAATGTGGGTGTTTGATGGAGAGTTGCGGTTAGTGAGAGTTTGGAGACCGTTTGGAGGTTTATGAGAGTGAGGAAAGTCAGGAGAGAATGGAGCCAGCTAAGAAGAGGAGGATGTCCTCCCCTGTGTGGGAACATTTTGATCTTATTCCTCCCAACAAGGTATGTAAATTTCTACAGAAGATGTATTTTCATGATACTGATGGTGCAATACAATTTATGTTGAGCTGTCTTGACTTTTGTACAAGGTGAAGTGTTTGCTATGTGCCAGGGAGCTGGGATATAACAACAACACCTCATCCATGCTTAGGCACTACAGAGCTTTGCATGAGAATAAGGGGGACACCGATTGTGGAGCAAGACCAGGTGAGCCATCAAATGCAATGATAATATAGGATGCAGTAATGTTACTAAATGATATAACAATATTATACAACTGTTATAAGTTACGTGTGTGATATTTATATTTGTGCTTTATCTTTATTGTCTTTCCTCAGGAGAACAATCTCAAATAGATGAAGACCTGGTCAGCATGGTGATTGAGGACTCCCAGCTATTTAGCATTGTGGAGGACAAAGGATTCAAAAGATTTGTTAAATCATTAAATCCTAGCTATGTTCTCCCCACTAAAAAGGTCATAAAAGCAGTGAAAATTTAGTTTTTACAGAATAAAATGTGAACAGGCAGGACTGAGGCTCAAAGCCTCAGTGTGTAGCTGTCCATACCTCAACGTTACAAAAGCACAACTACTGTCCACACCCCAACCACACCTCACCTCACAGTAAATGATCATTTCCATTTCAAGCATTTCCAAATAATCATTTCCCATACTGCCACTATAAATATACACAGTATACTGCCATCACTACAATATACATGTTTTACACACTCCTTTTGTTGTTGACATTTACAGGCTGTGTGCAAAATGCCACACTCTTCAAATTCATGCCAGCTATTATTTTTACGTCCAGTAGGTGTCCTGCTAGAGCAAATGAAGCTTCATGAAGCTTCGCGTTGGGGTGAACCAATTGGATGAAAAGCTTCAGTGCTTCATGGGGCTTCATCTGCCCATCACTACATTTTACCACAACTTCACCAGATGTAGCTAAAAAAACTAAACTAATGTCCAGCCCAGTGGGACAGCAAGAAAAGATGACAAAAAATGATTACTTACTTGCGGTTTGGAGGTTCAAGCTGAAATTGAAGCAGCCATTGAAAGACGGGAAGAGAGAAAGATGGCAGCTTGGTCAGCACTAGTGGCCTCTATAATATATGCAAATACATGCGGGCCGGAAACCCCCCCCCCCCCCCAGCGCGCCCCCGGACGCCAAAACAGTGCCAGCAGATTGAAACTGAAAAATGGTTTGAAACCGAAAAATGGATTGAAACCGAAAAAAAATGGATTGAAACCGAAAAAAAAAATTGTAAGCGAAAACAAAAAAATTACAGTTTCAATTAATTGACTCTGCATCCACGGCTATTGTTTTGACTATTCTCCCGTTAGCTCTGGTACACAACCTCCTCCGGTAAGGTGCTGCTGCCGACTCTCACTAGCTTAGTTTTTCTTTTCTTCGCCTCACTTAGATCCCGCCTCCCTTACGTCTGATTGGACAATAGGTTTACATCAACCAATGGGATAAGAACAAATACAAGATTTACAAGCTCATTTTGGGTTGTCAAACAACTTGAAGCAAATACAAAGTTTTCCTTGTTTTACATTAGATAACAAACCTTTGGGTTTCTTGTAACTTTAACTCCATGAACACTTAAATTATAATTGACTTCTATTTATTGTGATTTTAAACACGTTTTTAATGCATTTGATCTCTTTTTTTCTTTTTTAAACACATATGAAATATTTACAATAAAGTTTTTACATGACAATATTTATATCCTCTTAACCTGTAGTGTCTAAAATAGATATTTGAGACCATGCTACATAAGCTTCCTCAGTCTACAGATAGTTTGATATGTATGGAATGGAACTGGATCAGTTTAAACCATGCTGAGTTCTTCTGTTGGGGCAAAGTATTGTGATCATAAGCCTGTAACATGCACATACATTTGGCTTTTGAGACTGCTGTGAGTCAACAAGCACAAAGTTGACCCAGAATCAGAATCAACATTTATTGCCAAGTATGTTCCAAATAATTTGGAGCATAACAGTGACATAGAAGGGTAAAACAGTGCATAAGCAAATAATTCAAGGAACAAAAGTTTTCCCCCACCGCCAGAAATCCTGGCCAACAACACATCTGCATGAGTCTAATACATGTCTCTCTCAGTGACCTGTCACCAAGGGTTACAAAAAAACCCCTCATATTTCCAGCATAGCCATCTATCTGGGACACGGACAGATGCATCCTCCCCTGAGGCTCCAACTTTTACTTAAATACTATAAAAAACCAAAGAACTGAGATAGGTCATCACCAAACCAACACAAAGCACCAGGCAGTAACAGCAAAAACAACCAACACTTGCGGCACAGCATGCACTCATACTTCCATTTGCATGAAG
The DNA here is from genome assembly GCF_041146795.1 of Maylandia zebra. NCBI lineage: Eukaryota > Metazoa > Chordata > Actinopteri > Cichliformes > Cichlidae > Maylandia > Maylandia zebra. The sequence goes on from NC_135187.1 coordinate 15,973,091, forward strand.
AGCAAGGAGAAATAATGTTTTTCTTCGTTTTTTTGTCATCATTTTGTCTTGAAAGGAGAACTAATTTGGACTCTAGCAGAGGAGCTTTGCATCTCTTGCAGTTCAAAACAATCCATATTTATCTCATAAGCCTTTGAACCCGATTGTGCTTTCTTTTACTCACATCTCAGTTACTTAACCTGAATATGGATGATGTCTCAAACAGCAAATAGGATTAGTGGAAAATATTGACATTGTATGAAATTATAATCTTTTTTGAACAACACTAAGTCTCTGACCTCTCTTTTTTGGCCAGAATGAAGGTTTATTTGTGTTATTACTGTGATGTGAATACTTTTTCATGACAGCTAATTCTTTATTGTACGTGAATTCTATGATTTTTTTTAAATTTTTTTTAACAAATTTGATCTGACTCAAGTAAATCAGAATCCTTCATTTGAGCATGACAAATCCTTACACCAAGCTGGCTTAATATTTAAAGTAATAAAAAAAAACCACTACAAAAAAACATGTGAGCAGAAGGGATTTTCTCAACTAATTCTTGGCAAGAAATAGACTCATTTCCCAATATGTTGAGCTATTTCTTTAATTGGCATGCGTGTGGCACGTTTTGATTGCTTCCACTGCAGAGGTGTTCCAGAAAACCTACACATTCGCACATTGGCGACATAGATTATCCACTTCATTCCAATCAAGAAAACACTGATGTCCATCCTCTTGTTGTGCTTCAAGTACATTTCAGATTTATTTTCTTCCATTAGATCTGTGATAATATATTCTGCAGAAGCATGACACAGAGTGAAATGTAAAGTACAAGCAATGCATAAACAAAAGTCAGTGAATGCAGCTTAGTAAGACATTTATGGAGACACATAGGGGAGAAGAGGAAGAGGTAACAGACATAAATGCAACATGGAACAGGCTGTGCTGGTTTATTATCATAATACCGTGACTGGTCTAGTTTTTCATTAAAAATAATTTGTTTCTAAATAGTTTGAGTAATTCCTCTTAGGTTTGACCTCACAGGGAAAACAGCAGCATCATTTACTCATATCTGTGTCACACAAAGGACTCCTTGCACCTTGGGAAGGAAAGTACCATAAGAGCACCACACAGGGAGGAGATTGAGGTGAATGGATGTGTCAATAAATTTACCAAACTTAACATTTTCAATTAACAAAATGACTAATTAATTCATGTAATTTGGACATATCATTGCACACTGAGCCTTTCTATCCACTCCTACACGTTTAAAAGCTCCTCCAATTTCTGATACAACTGCAAGTCTGAAGCTGAGTCACTTACACCTCTTGTCTAACTCCAGAACAGGCTCCCTAAACTTTTAATGTGTACAGTGCCTACTTTCAAAATCACTGCAATGTGAAAAATGAAGAATCATTTAATGGAAACTCATCAATACATCTGAACATGTAGACTCTTCTATATGTGCTTTACACCAAACTTTGCTGCAAACCCTCAATAAATATGATTAAACGCAGCTGAAATACATAAAATCAAAGTTTAATTTGTTTAAAAAATAATATCATTAAGGAAAATTTTCTTTTTTTTTCTTCTTCTAACAGTTTTTAATTCAATTGAGGCAATTTTAATGGAGATAAACAGAAAGATTGGATGAATGCATTTTTTTTTTTGACAGGTCTGAAAACCACTGTACTCCACTTTCTCTCTTTTGATGATGTTTCTAAATGTGACCTCATTGTTTACTTCATTAGACTGAAAGCTGTAAATTCAATTTTTCTCATCCCAAACACACACACACAGTTTGCATAGTGACACACGCGCGCACACTCCCAATTGCTCCTTATTTATCTGGTGTGGCTAGTGACAGCTTCTCGGTTGGTGCTGGATTTACAACTCTAAAATGCCCTGCCTGTGTGTGCAAGTTTCTGTGATTGAGGATGTGGTTGTGTCCTGCTCTGATAGTGTAGAGAGGAAAGACGTTGTGAAAAGAGGGAATGAGATGTAGATAAATAACCACTTCAGAAGATTTCTCCTTTCCTGCAGGCAGTGTGTGAGACTGAAGAAAGGGTAAAGTAGTGTGTGTGTGTGTGTGTGTGAGAGAGACACAGAGAGGTAGATACAGATTGAAAGAGGGAGTATAAAAGCAGGCACTACAATACTTAGATTCAGTCCATCTCACTCAAAATGGCTCCAGACCACAATCTATCACTGCTTTATTAGAGAATACACACAAACACATAGACACACACGGCTCAGTTGAGTGCAGTAGATTTCATCCAAATCACTGCCATCTGAAAGTAATGGGAGCCGGTGGCTGAGGGCCATGTCCAGTACACCCCTTAAAAACCAGACGGCATTTCAATATCTTATTTCAGGGCGCAATAATACTAAGAGGATTGCTCTCAGACTCGTTTAAAGTTTTGTTTTATCAGCTGAAAGACTTAAAGATAAATGCTGCTTGACGGAGATGCCAGTGTGCATAAACAGCAGTAAAGTGGGTGTTATCTCTCAGAGCAAAAGAACATTTTTACCATGGGGTAAAATCATAGACTGTATAGAAAAGATGGGCAAAGTGAAACGTGACGCTCATGTGCCTTAAACCTGCATTCTTTCTAATGGCCAGCAGAGGGCATCTACCCTGGTTGCAAAAATAAGTCTGATTGCATACCAGGCTATATGAACATAATATACTTATTATATATAAAAAATTATATTAACAAAAAGTTTAATGATGAATTTATGATCTCAGTCACTATTTTCAAGTCTTACAACCGCAGAAAAAAGTACTTGGATAATAACACAATTTTTCACACGTTGGCTTTGTACACTATTTTACAATTATAACCATTTTTTAAACACAGTCCCTCATTTTCACAGGCTCAGAAGTAATTGGACAGCGTAATAGTCACACAACACCTGCTCCCTCAGTATTTCATGACAAATTAAGCAGATAAATGATCTGGAGTTGATTCCAAGTGTTTATCTTTAAATTGTTACCCATTCACTGGAAGTCTAAATATGAGGCGTAGAGAGAGATTACAATAGAAATGAAGAAAGCCACCATTTGAATAAAAAAACAAAGTGTGAGTCACGTCTGCTTTCAAAAACTCAAAATTGGGTCAAAAATTATGATCAGAAAGAAGCTATTGAACAGGAAGTGGCTCTGTCCATCTTTTATATCCAGGCTATGTTTAAATTCTATAGGTAGCTTCCTTTTTATGTAAGAATGTACACTGTCTCTAATGTATTGAAAATGCTTGAATGCCTAAACAAAACAATGCTTTTGTGCAGCAGCCATATGTTTTACTCAATTTCTGTTTTCACATCCAAGGATGCCACTTTACATGTGGGTGGGTGAACTGTTGTGAAATGACCAAAGTCAAGTTTTTAAGAATAAAAAGAAACTGGGTGGTATTTATATCTATACTCTAGTCACTGGACTTACTCAGCAAACAAAGCATTGTGATAGCCTTCAACTCTGCGTGAACACAATAAACAAAATGTTAGGGTGTCTGTGAAACCTCATACGAACAGTGACTGAATGTTGCACATACAGTGGGGCAAAAAAGTATTTAGTCAGCCACCGATTGTGCAAGTTCCCCCACTTAAAATGATGACAGAGGTCAGTAATTTGCACCAGAGGTACACTTCAACTGTGAGAGACAGAATGTGAAAAAAAAATCCATGAATTCACATGGTAGGATTTGTAAAGAATTTATTCGTAAATTAGGGTGGAAAATAAGTATTTGGTCACCTCAAACAAGGAAAATCTCTGGCTCTCACAGACCTGTAACGTCTTCTGTAAGAAGCTTTTCTGTCCCCCACTCGTTACCTGTATGAATGGCACCTGTTTGAACTCATCATCTGTATAAAAGACACCTGTCCACAGCCTCAAACAGTCAGACTCCAAACTCCGCCATGGCCAAGACCAAAGAGCTTTCGAAGGACACCAGGAAAAGTATTGTAGACCTGCACCAGACTGGGAAGAGTGAATCTACAATAGGAAAGCAGCTTGGTGTGAAAAAATCAACTGTGGGAGCAATCATCAGAAAATGGAAGACATACAAGACCACTGATAATCTCCCTCGATCTGGGGCTCCACGCAAGATCTCATCCCGTGGGGTCAAAATGATCATGAGAACGGTGAGCAAAGATCCCAGAACCACACGGGGGGACCTGGTGAATGACCTGCAGAGAGCTGGGACCAAAGTAACAAAGGTCACCATCAGTAACACACTACAACAGCAGGGAATCAAATCCCGCAGTGCCAGACGTGTTCTGCTGCTGAAGCCAGTGCATGTCCAGGCCCGTCTGAAGTTTGCCAGAGAGCACATGGATGATACAGCAGACGATTGGGAGAATGTCATGTGGTCAGATGAAACCAAAGTAGAACTTTTTGGTATAAACTCAACTCGTCGTGTTTGGAGGAAGAAGAATACTGAGTTGCATCCCAAGAACACCATACCTACTGTGAAGCATGGAGGTGGAAACATCATGCTATGGGGCTGTTTTTCTGCCAAGGGGACAGGACGACTGATCCGTGTTAAGGACAGAATGAATGGGGCCATGTATCGTGAGATTTTGAGCCAAAACCTCCTTCCATCAGTGAGAACTTTGAAGATGAAACGAGGCTGGGTCTTCCAACATGACAATGATCCAAAACACACCGCCCGGGCAACAAAGGAGTGGCTCCGTAAGAAGCATTTGAAAGTCCTGGAGTGGCCTAGCCAGTCTCCAGACCTCAACCCCATAGAAAATCTGTGGCGGGAGTTGAAAGTCCGTGTTGCTCGGCGACAGCCCCAAAACATCACTGCTCTCGAGAAGATCTGCATGGAGGAATGGGCCAAAATACCAGCTACTGTGTGTGCAAACCTGGTAAAGACCTATAGTAAACGTTTGACCTCTGTTATTGCCAACAAAGGTTATGTTACAAAGTATTGAGTTGTATTTTTGTTATTGACCAAATACTTATTTTCCACCCTGATTTACGAATAAATTCTTTACAAATCCTACCATGTGGATTCATGGATTTTTTTTTTCACATTCTGTCTCTCACAGTTGAAGTGTACCTCTGGTGCAAATTACTGACCTCTGTCATCATTTTAAGTGGGGGAACTTGCACAATCGATGGCTGACTAAATACTTTTTTGCCCCACTGTACGAGGTTTCTGCTAAACACTGACAGTAACACTATTCCTCCCCGCTTACTTTTTTCAATCAGATGGCCTCTGTATCTGTCCTCCCAATAACCAGGGGTAACACTCTTGATATTGTCTGCCATGTGTGAAACTAATCAGAGCCAAAACCTGGTGTGTGTGTGTGTGTGTGTGTGTGTGTGTGTGTGTGTGTGTGTGTGTGTGTGTGTGTGTGTGTGTGTGTGTGCTTGCAATAGCCACTGGCACCTTGTTGTAAAGTCAATGATGCTGCTTCTTGTTGTACACTACCCCGTTGCACACAGACAGACACACACACACACACACACATTCACACACTCTCATACAATCTGTCTCCCTCCATACACACCCCACGAGCAACATTGCTTGTATACAGGCAGCTGGTGATGAACAAATATTCTCTCTGTTGTGGGGTGTGTGGGCATTATTGCCTGCATAACTGTGCATGTGTGTGTGTGTGTGTTTGCAAAACGGGAATAACTCGATCGTGTCGACAGCAGCCGCCTTCCCGCCCTCCGGCACTGTGGCTCCTGATTGGATATCTCGTTAGTCAATTACCTCATTAGCGCATGTCCCATTGAGGGATCATGCTCCAGTGACAAAAATAAATAAATAAATCCATCCTTTTGTTTTGCTTGGATGCTTTTCTTCACAAGATTCCTTACATATGGGATTCCTATGTCCCACATTTGCAGTTAAGCCGTCTGCTCATTTACTGACATGACCGGTTTTTGCTAGTCCCGCAAGGGCTCAAGTCAAATAGTCAGAATGCACATCTGGCAGCGTAATGCTCCTAGCACCGGGGCGTCCTGCTGTTCTTGAGCATATCAATTACATTCAGTGAGATTCCTCTCCATATTAAAGACATTTAAATCAAACCTGTCACTGCTACATGACTGTCAGGCTCAGTCTAGTCATTATACAGTTTATCCGTCTCTTGGGTAGGGTCAATGAATAGAAAAGACAAATAAACAAAGATGATTTTTCAACACCTGTGTGAATGTACAGATGAAAGGATCTGGTAATAGGGAACTCGGTGTTGTTTACCGCTCATCTGTTGGCTTTAATACTTTACTGTTAAAAGGACAATTGATCTTTGAAATAGCAAATTATTGCTGAATCTGTGCTCAGGCTAAAAGAATTTGTATAACCTGACACTTGAAGTTTAGTGATTTTCTGAATGACCATATTGAGTACACTTTTACAGCATGGAACAGCCATATACCACGCTGACACTTTGCTTTACTGTAAAAATGAGAGACACAAACAGTTAGAATATAGTCAAAATGCAGAGTTTGGGCCATGTATGTGAGTTTGAAAATGATTATTGCATGAGAACAGAAGGACAGTGGTGTGGTCTCTCCCAGGTTACTAATGAATTGCCTTTTTTTTCAGCTTTACTTGCTTCTATGCGCTATTGCTTCAGGATAATTCAGACATGACAAACACAATACAACATAATTTGTATAAAAAGGGCCGTTTAAAAAAAAACAACCTAGGATGTTCCATTGTCCTATTCACAATTCCCATAATAAGGCCTGTAAACAGAGAAGAAAATTGACAATTGATATAATCTGATGCCAGCTGTTGGCTTCTGGATCCAAATAGACTGGATGTGTCGCCTCTAATCATCAAAAACAAACTTTGACTGTTCACAACAATAGCAAAGTAATGGATACAAACAAATAGGATTTTGAAATGCAGCAGTGATATATGCCATATCATTTGAACCATTGGTACCACTCTGTAGGAAAGCCTACAGAGATAAATCAGGTTCAGGTCTGTCAACAACGTTGCTTTGAACAAGACAGTGATGCCTCTACCTGCTCGCAATATATAAGCTCTTCTGGATGAAGCTTAGTATGCAGCAGAATAAGGAAAGTATGTAAAGTGAATCTTAGTTTCTTGGGTTTCTAGGACATGCTGGAATACATTACATCTGTCTGCTGTGTATGTCTAGTTTTTGGGGCAATTGCAAAGAACCACTGTGAATAGTGAATTACTCATGAAAGTCTCTCTAGCATTCTCCCCCTCCATGACCCCCCCCACCAACCCATTTTATTCGTTAGCCACAGGACCTCCTTCCATCCCCCTCTTGTCTCCCTCCTTCCCTGGACTTTATCTGCATTTCTCTAACCTGAGTGTTTTTTACCATCATTTTTTTGTCTTTCCTTCCTGTCTTCTTCCTTTTTGCCTTTTCACCCACTTTCCTTTTCTCATTTCTTCTCCTCTGCTCCTTTTGGCTCTTCTTTTGTTGTACAGCCTTCTTTTTCCTCTTTGCATCTTTTAGTGCATTCTTGCCTTCTGCTCCTCTCCTTTTCACACCCCTACATATCTCCCACCTAACACCTTTCCCTCCATTCTCTCCCTTTTTACATCCCACTCTTACTTCCATTCTACTCTCCTTTCTCTCTTTCTCTCTCCAGACATGAACCTCACGCTTGCCTTATTGATTTCTGAAAGCAACAGACAGCTAATGTAGGGCCCAGAAATTGTGCACACGGAGGATTCAAGACATCCATGTACATGCATATGGACTAGATACGCACGCAGACTCCAAGAAACAGCAGTTTTGCACTGAATATTGAAATGATGCCAAAATGATTAACACAAGTTTTTGTTTGGGAGAAAGTGAGAGAGAAGAAGGGGGAGAGAAGGTGCCTGTAGATGGCAGAAGAGTGCTTCAAGGGAGCATTTGGGAGCAGGTTTCACAAACACACACATACATTCAGGCATGCAAGCCAGTTCGCTGTCACATATTCCTGCTAACTCTCACATAGATGCATGTACACAATTTCACCAGTGTTGGATATTCCTCCACCACATAAACGTTTCTTAAAATCATTTCAGAACAGAAAAGCACACATGCCCCGTTTACTCGCCTCTTCTCCGCACACTCAGATGCTGTAAATTACACCAGAGCTGCACTCAAACTGAGAATCAATGATCAGGAAATCAAAAGCACCGTTACTAATTTAATACTATTAATTACCTACTGAGAGAGAATGGCTTGTATTGTTTTTTTTTTCTATTTGTGTGTGTATGTGTTTGTGCCAAACACCAACCGTAGCAGGAATGAATCCCACGTAGATGGGTGGATATACTGCAGGATTGCAATGCACAGATATGATCATGGCAGGATTAACTTACAGAAAAGTAGTTTAGATTACAATGAAGGCTGAGTTTGAAGATGGGTGTGGTCTAACACTGTTGTACTGAGTAAGTGGTGACAGAAGTGCACGTCCCACATGCTTGTTTTAACTCCCTATTGACAGACAGATGTAGTAGTCGTGACTAACATAAACCCATTGCAAGATGGTCTCTACTAATGACATGGGAGTAAAACAGACCAAAAATTATGGCTTCCCAAATGGGGGTAGCATATTAGCACTTGAGCCTCTATATAATAACACTTAATGAACTAAATTTATTTATATTTTATATATTTTAAGAGTAGTGCCATCTAGGAAGTGTAAGTGTTAAATATTGTCTGGCAAAGGATAATTGTTTTTACAGTTAGATGCTTTGAAAGACTTTTTGAGCCCTGGATTGGATGTGTGTGTGCACATCTCAGCTTGGAGTTGTTGCAACTAAGTTTTACTGGATCTAATAACATTTGATTATCAGATAAAGATAAACAACATAAAAAATGAAGATAAGGAAAAGAAATTTTAAGATAAGGAGTATGTCAGAAGACTAACTGACACAAAAGTTAACAGAAAACAGAACTGTGGATTGGAGATTAGGTTTGGTAGCTTTTACTGCTCATATTCAGCAACTTCTAGTGTTGTTTTTCATTGATACTTTATATTGTAAAGAATGGTGTGATTAACATTTCATTTTTGGTAGTTATCTAAGTAAGTAACCCCATCTACAGTACATACAGCTACACTCAACCATTCAAAAAACTTCAGCTACAAGCTCAAATTATGTCAGCTGGTATGGCTTCAAGAACTAGATCTCACAGAAATCTCAAGTCTGAATACAACTTAACCTTGAAGGGAAACCATGAGGTAACGGGTGATTGGAGATTCCTTCCTCTAAAGGGTGAATAAAAAAATGGATGTACGTGAAAAATGGATAGCCACAGAGTACACTTGGTCGTTAAAATCAATTTTAGAACAACTTTTACATCAGATGTCATGATTTAGTGTAGAATCACTGATGCCAGTATACAATTTTCTGTCTCTTTGTTTGTGTTTTGAATACAAATCAACTTGCACAAACTTTTAAGCTGGATAATTGGCTGACAGAATTCATTTAATGAAGCCAGTATCAATTTCCCAACTTGTTTGCACAAATGTTTTGTACATTTGAATATTTGTAGCACATTTTAAATGTAGACTTTTTGTTAGTTTGGCATCAACAACAATTTGACCATTGGGATTTGTTACACAGTGAATGTTGACTAACAAGAGTGGACAACAAGCCAACATATACTCTTCTTCTCTTTTTGTGCTGCCTGCAAATTTCAACTGAATAAAGACACAAAAGTTTAATCCAAGAAATTTTGAGGATTGCTGGAAAGTTGTGATATCAAAAGTGACAACACAAACTGTTTAAAGAAAAACAATGCATAATTATCCATTTTCTTCTCTCTGTGCAATTCAGGGTTGCAGATGCCTGTCACAGCTGTCACCACTTAACCAAACACTATGGATTTGACTACTGGGGCAACCTGAAGTACCCACTGTGGACCCTTGCAAGAATATACAAATTCCACACAGACATGCCTGGATACCTGGATTTTAACCCAGGACCTTCTTGCTGTGAGTAAGTTGGAAATATTATAATTCCTTACGGAAATAATCAGGTTGGTATCTTGTCTTAAATCAAACCATTACATGAAACTGAAAAACCCAGAAATGCACAGATGGGAATTTAACCTAACAAAGACTAATGAAAATGAACTTTTTGCAGAAATATTCATTCTAAATTCCCCATTATGTCCAACAGTGGGTTAACGACACTCAATGGGATTAACCTTGCTTTCAGTGAAATGGACAATGCTTGTTAATTGGAAGGTGGAGAAATTGGATTCTTTTAATATAGACACCAGGCTTAAAGATTATTTGGATTCGGCGTCAATGGAGCAAGCAGCATTGGCTCATCAAGGTCTTCATCCACCCACATAGCCTCTTTAAGCCTGCTAAGTATGAACATAAGGCTGTAACAAAAATCATAGAACCATATATAGACTTTTTTTCTTTTTTGGACATTTCTGATTTTAATCCAGGCTTTAACAGATAAAAGTCATGACACAGTGATGTGTTTTTTCCTATGCCAATTGTTTCCCTTCAGCATATAAAAAAGCAAGAAATGAATCTAAATAAATCAATACATAAACTCCAAAACTGCACACTGGAGGGACCTGACCTGTTGGGTGTTTAGTCATTGTAACCTCTTGGCCTTGCCTCCATGTTACTTTGTATTTAGTCCATTATTTCTTACCCCTCTTTCCTACCCTTTTGGGGGGAGGAAAAACAAAAAAAAGATACATTTACTGCATAGATGTGGTAAGCTAAATGTGCCTGAAGTGGCATGCTATTTATACCCACTTGCAAACTATTATGAGGTTATCATTCTTTGGTAATGACTTGGTGCATTTACACATTTCCCCTGTGGACTTTGTTAATATAAAGTGGAGGCAAGGAGCTCTGCAAATATACCAAAATAGGGCATTGCCTCTAAACATATTCAAAGCATTAGCTTAAAGTATTTTAGATGCCTTCAAGGGATCAGCAGTGCACTTCAGTCGGCATTAGATACACTCAAACATTTCTGTCTACCATTTACCGCCAAATTCCCACGTTTTCCTCCTTGTATTGATTTTATTTCAAAAGACAAATGGAGTAATTGAGTGATGACTGTTAGTTGATCATTAGTTGGCCCATGTTACTAATTATGAGTTTAATTACCATTTGCTTTAAGATGTACCTTTTGAGTATTTGTTATTTTTTCCCCCGTTTATAATAAATTTTGACTAGACGTTCAGTTTTGGTAAGAAACCATTCCCTGACACCGGTGTAAACCAATGAACACTGTCCTTTTTACAGAGCTGCAGTGGCAAAGAGTGACACCGAGTCAATTTTAGGCTATTATTTCCGACCAAACCCACGTGAATAGAAGCGGGAGCTTACGATGAGCTCTTGAAAGCAGCATCCCTGTATCAGCGCAGAGGGAAGAGACGCACCAACCAGTACACCAGGAGAGAAGACCACAGCACACCGAGCAGAGGGAACGATGCACGTCTCCTAGGGGTTCTGACAAGAGGGATTTTCACTATCCTTTCCTCGTTTGGTTTTCCCAAGAGAACTTAAGGACTGGCTCAACATCACGAGCGAGCTCTGGTTTGACTTGTTTGGTGAGGATAATGAGACGCAGTGACTGTGACGCTTTTTTGAAAAGAAGTCGAATGAATGAGAAACGGTGAGATCAATTTCTCTTATTTGGGGAGGTAAAGGTACATTTTTTTCAGCGCAATTGTTTGTGAAGAAAGAACGAAATTAAGAAAGATAGAAAGAAAGCGAAAGGAGGTGCAGAGAAGGGAAAGAAAAAGAAGCTTTGACACACGCACGGAAGAGAGGAAGATTTTCCGAACAGATACCCTATTAAAAACAGATATCCCTGTTCATTTTTGAGATATTCAGCGGTAAGAAAAAAAAGTCAAGGGGATATACATATTTTTTAAAAGACAGAAAAAGAGGGAACGCGCAGTATACATAAGAGCACAGGAGGAGAGGCATATAAGAAGGGAAAACGCCACAGAGCCTAATATTTTCCGACTGAAGAGGAGATGCAGCTGAGGGGAAGTGTGGATTTGAAGCTCTCCCTCCCTCTCTATCACTTTTCTGCAATGGAACGGGACGGAATAGAGAGGTACTGACGACAAGCACCGCTAAAACCTAGCGGAGAGTGGATTTAAAGACAGAGAGGCAACCTGTGCGCCCGTCCCTTCCACCCCTCTGCTTCTCTGGGCTTTTTTTCTCTCCCTCGGTGGATGTTGACTGAATTTATTAGATTTTTTTTCGGATATGAAGGATTTATCTAGTCTATGTTAGAAGGAGGCGGCAAAGAAAACGCACGCGTCTCCGGTTTCTCTCCCCCTCTCTCTTTCTCTCTCTATCTCTCCCACTCTCTCTCTCCCTCCGTTTTCTGGATGTGAAGCAGCATGCGGCCCGGTGAGAGCTTAGAGGGCTCGAGCTCGGCTCACGGAAGATGTATTGATGCTAATAATATTACTAATAGCGGCACGGAACGCTGTCTCACGCACCTCTCGTCGGCTACGAGGAGGATGAAGAGGGTGACGACGAAGAGGAGGATGAGGGGGACGAACGAGAGGATGAGGGACGGAGGAATGACGGCGATGCGCTGTTTTCTGTGGAGTCTCGTTCTCTGCTCGCTCTCATCGCGCGCCCAAGGTAAGGGGATGCGACACCCGCAAACACACAGACACACACGCGCATACACAGACAGTTAATAAGCGAACCCACACGCAGTCACACGGTTTGAGTGAGAATGGCCGGCAGTACATTTTTTCTTCTTCTTCTTTTAATTTTTTCTTCTTTTTCTTTACTGATGCAGTCAAGCGCGCGCGCGTTTGTAAAGAGGAAAGTGTGGGTGTGCTTCTGCTAGTGTGCGAGAGGTGTCTGCGTGCGCGCGAGGATGTCTGCGAGGTGTCAGTGCAAGAGTGTGAGTGAGAAGGGGTTGGGGATGTATGCGTGGATGTATGGTGTGTTGCGGGGCAAAGCAGAGAAAAGGGAATTGGCATACAGGTAGGATGAAGGGAAAGAGGGAGAGATGAGTGGAACAGGCAACAGCTTCTCTCCCTCTTTCCTCGTTTTCTGGTTGCTTCAGTTTGCTCTCTCTCTCTCTCTCTCTCTCTCTCTCTCTCTCTCTCTCTCTCTCTCTCTCTCTCTCTCTCTCTCATCCTTCTCTTCAATACAGCCATTGAGCTGGTAGCCAATAAATATTCTTGCGGTAGCTCTTGGGCTGTGGCAGCGAACGTGAGTTGCTTATACCAAAGTGTGTGCGGGAGTGTGTTTGTCTGTGTGTGTGTGTGTGCATGAGTGTGAACGTGAGTTGCTTCTAGTGATGAGGCCCAAGCCTTACACAGCATTTTATTCCCAAACCTCCTCCACCATGACCATTTCTTCTTCTTCTTTTTTTTTTTTCTGAAACTGCATTTCAGTCAAAAGATGTTATATAATTCTGGTGTCCCCCCCACCACCTCTTTTTCTTTTCTATCTTAGACACTTTCTGTCCTTGTCCTTGCTCTTTCTCTTCCCCCTCCCTCTCTCCTCCTTGTTTCACTTGCTCCCACTCTTTCCTTTCTTGAGTGAAATAAAATGTTAAAATATTCACAGCGTGGCACCCCCTCTCCTGCCTTCTTTGTCTGTCTTTCCCTGCTTTCCATTTTTAGTCCTGTCTTTCTGATCCTTTTCAAAAATGTCGTATGAACGCGCACATTTGAGTGAGCTCACACACCCAGGCAAACGCAGTCACTGCTGCGTCAGGTGAGGCTTTTGTGGTGTTTAGAGTAACCGAGTCTTAATCATCGCATCTAGAGGAAAGGATGGTGTAGAAGAGGGAAAAGATGGATAGAGAAGAAGTAGAGGAAGTAGGGATGTGGGAAGAGGGAGGTGAGCTGAGTGACAGAGAGAGGGAGAAATAACACGATAGGAAGAAGACAGAACAAGTTTAGAGACTCGAGCAGGACCAGGTTTCTAACTGAGCCTGCCCCTTCTATGGGCTTCTGATAACACCCAGCCAAGGTAGTTTCATAAGAAAATATGGCTTCATAAGGGGATAGACTAAGCCTGAAAATTGCACAAGAAGGAAAAGGAAACCTCAAAAATCCAGCTCCAGTGGAAGCTACTGAGAACCGTTTGTCATTGTCATTGCAAAGTCTGTATCATCCTCCAGTGCGGGGAGATTGTGTGTAGGCTGACTGAACAGAAATACTATGGATTTCTACAGCGATTAAGCGAATCGACACAGGGACAGTCTAGACGTGCGGTTTTGCACCATCACAGCATGCAGTGTTGTAGTTTAACGCTAAAAAAAATAACACCCAGGAAACTCCAGACTTTTTTTGTTGCCGATTTCAAAAATACTTTTTTTTTGTTATGGTTCACTTTGATGGACAGATGAGGGATTGTGATTTGTAGGGTGCCAACTGAACAAAGGCAAGAAAGGTAGGATTTCCTCAGGCGCAGAAGATCTAATTTTAAACCCTCGGGGGCACAGATCCTGGCACTGATCTCCTCGCAGCTGTCAAGCCTGTGATAGACCTCATAGCAGCAGATATTTTTAAAAATACTTCTTGGGATAGCTGTTTTATTTAAAGCAGTCTAAAGAGTATCTTTAGAGAAATACTAATTCTTATTAGGATCAATCGAATGTCAAAGGTATAGAAGCTGGCAAAGTAAGCGGGCAAATAAAGCCTTCTTTAAACGTACAGAGGCTGGAATAAAAAGTAAATAAATGTGTAATTAAATGTCCCCTTGATCCATGCTGACATTTTCAGGACCAAGGCTTTAAAAAGAAGCTGGAAAATTAAAAGCAGCCACCAGCCAAACGCTGTTACATTTTGGCTGTGGCTGGCAAATTAGTCTACTCCACTGGCTATTGGCAGGTAACCAATCATTGTATGGACCTGCAATTCTGTTCTAAAAAGCAATCTGGAAGGTAAAGTAATGAACAAGGCGGTAATGGATTCACACGCTGCTGTAGCCAGTGGACAAAAACATTAATTTCTCAACTTGCTTAACACATTTGACACAAAGATACAGTACCATTTCTGGAGAAGTAGCATCTTTTGTCATGATGCGGGACTTTAATTGAGGAGTCGGTGTTCCTCAAAGTCTTTGTGCAATGAAAGGACTTTAAAGAGGTCATTCATGGAGAGAGCTGATGAAAGGTTTCAATACTCCTAATTTCTTTGGACTCTGTGTATCTGAGAGGTGATTATAAAAGTGCTACTCTTTCGTTATGTTTAAAATTAAGTTTTTCTTAACAGTATATCTTGAAAAAATTGCTGTAGTCGTACTCTGCTCTTCTTCTCGCCACTTGTCCTTTCTCCGTTTCATCTGTTCAGCTCTCCTCCTCCTCCCTGCTGCTCTGCTCTCCTCAGCTCATCTCTACCTCTCCTCTCACCCCTTCTCCTGTCGCCTGCTCCTCTATTTTTCTCTCCTCCGCTCAGCATTTCTTCTGTGCTCTCAGCTCTCCTCTAGGCTCCCTCTCTTCATTTCATCTGTCAGATTTGTCCTGTGGCTCCAGAGGCTTAATTTACTCACCAAACATACTAAATTGCACATGTGCACATGCACGCAAGGAAAAACCCACACACATTTTTCACCGTCTCCCAGACCTAAATGTAATCTGGGCTACATTCAACTTGTCAGAATCAAAACGAGAGCTGTGTCCAACCTCTCAACCTGCATGTGCGCAGCAAATATGGATTTGAGCTGTTTTTCAGCAGTGCCACCAGAGATATAACCTTAGAGATTTTTTTTAATGACACTATAGATCTCATCAGCACCCAATTTAAAGGACCAACGCTGACTAGTTGAATACGACCAATTATCAATTAGATAGTCGGGTCATTGTCTTCCAGTCATCAGTAGGGTGTAGAATTACATACTGTTTCTGCTGATAGCTAGAATCAGGCATGTGACCATGCAATTAACCCATAAGGCTAAAAATAGCTAATTTAATTTATATTGATTAGCCATGTAGTACTTTGTTCTTGCAACATGAAGAAATTGAAATTTATCAGACATCCTCTGGTAGCATCTAGTAATTTAATGCTGGTCATCAGTGTTAAATTGCAAAGGCTCTAAGGCACGGGGAAACGGTCCACCACCCAGGCTTTACAGCTCATCTCTGCATATCAAAGAATGATTGGAGCAGTCCACAACCCTGATGCTGATTATAAGTCATTGATTGATGTTGTCTATTAATATGCCCCAACTGATCATTTATCTGTGTTAGTTAGGGGGCAAAAAAAACTTGATATTCTATCTACAATTGATACTATGTCTTATTGCTGAAACTCACAGAGGGAACTTTTTGTCTCTGCTAGACACATTGTACATTTGGACTATTAGAACACTGTGTTCATAATGAGCCAGAGCAGCATACTCACACAGCAAAGACTTTCTAACACACATTTAATCCTGTGGCTCATGGCTGGTTTCTCAGGGAGGAAGATGTGTCTGTCGTAGAGTCAGCCTCTTGATCGTATAAATAGTTTTGGCTTGCAGAGACAGAGAAAGGAGAAGATGAGGCGAGGTTCAACGGTAAGCATGTAAGGCAATTACTAATTTTGGTTTCTTTAACAAAAACCTGGGCTCAGATTGTCCCACTTCTTATCTCACCCTTTCCTACTGTTTAATCTTGATCATTCTCAACCTTTGTGCTGGTGTCTTTTGTGTCCTTTACTACTTCTAACCACCTTTTTTAAACTGTTGTGCTTATTGTTTCTTCATCTGTTTGAGCCTTACCTATAGAAATATTTCAGTGCCTATTTTGAAACATGACTAAACCTAAAGCACCAAGAAAAGTAAGTGACGCGGAGCTTGAAATGTTTCAGTTTTAATAATTAAAACATCCAAGATCCAGTTTTTGTTAACGATCCTGTGGGAATCTAGTTTGACAAAATGAAAAAAGAAAATGTGCTCAGTAGAGTGTAGACCTCCACCAAGCAGGTAGAGAGTCATTTGTACCCAGTCTACTTTAATGCACTTGTGTGCAGGCTAATAATCCTCACTTGGTTTTTTTATTACCCTGAAGTGCCAGACGTGCTGTCATTGCCATTTATGTTTGCTTTATTTCATGCCCAGTAACCCTCTTATTTATGTTCTATTAAGTGTTTTTTGCTGCTGCCATCTACACCTGAATTTATGTGATTTCTTTCATAGTTAACTCTAAATTTGAAGTAGTTCTCACTTATTAAACGGCGGTAGGACTCCGTACATCTCCTTGGCAGAGGTTTGTGCTCTACTGGGTGCAAAGATGTATAGGTAGTATAAATGTGCAGGTAGTTTTCAAGATCTGCATTTTTCGAACACGTGATTTGCAGCAGCTTTCCATTTGTAGTAGTAAGTTAACATTACTAGTGTAAATGTTGGGTTTGCCTATTGAGATGTTTGCCAGTCAAACTGAAAGATGAATCCAAATGAGTGTCATTGCTCTTAGACTGCTTTTCCGATGCTTTGCCAAGTTTTTTGTGTTAAAGAACGGACTTGTAGTGTCTCCTGGCTGTCTGTCACTGTCGACTGTGAAAGAAAATTACTCCATACGTCCGTCGTTTTTGCTGTTGACAGTTGACATAGGTACTTGTACTTTCAGCCACGTCTTGTCAATTCAAAGGTAAAGAAAACATGGGAGAGAAAATGACAAAATGCTGACATGCACACTGTGCCTTCAGGGTGTGGAACACTGGCCTTCACCATTTTTAACACCAAAGTATCACAATGTTTTGCTGTTATATCACCCAGCTTTAAGGTGCTAAATGTGTTGTGAACATTCTCTTGAGATTTTTTTTCATTTATGTTATACCTGATGGTCAAACAGGAAGCATTGATTTCCCCAGAAAGTTTATTTTTATAATGTAAGTTACTTTCTCATGAATGTAATCTTGTGATAACTGTCACCCCTAAACCCATGAACATATGTGAGATTTGTGTACCTTTGATATTTTACCTTTGATAACATTAGAGGGAACTGAACTTTCAGTTAGAGGTATCACTTTCGCTACTTGTGATGTAAATTGTGCTCTCGCCTGTTCTCTTTCCCCTCCGATTCCTTTACAACCTGCATACTTTTATGTTATCACCATAGCTGTCTGAAAACAGTTTGGCACCCGTATGGATGTAATTTTGAATTGAACCCAAAAATCGTGACCCAATTGAAGCCAAAAAACAAACCAAACAAACTAGATCTGTAGGCAGTATTATTTAGTTGTCCCTTTTAGTTAATTTTGTAGCATTTACTGAAAACTATACTTCCCTGGCTTATGCATACTTCTGAATAAACCAGTTTAGTGAAACCTACTTTTTGAGTGGTCACCAAGAACATTTTTTCTCTATATTGACTGATCCATATTCAATTGCATTTTTCTCTCCATCCAAACCCTGCCTTTCCTGCTAACCCATTATTCCTTCCTCCTGCATCCTCCTACTGACCTCCACCCATGCTGAATTTGTAATGGCCACCTTTCTTTCATCTCCCACATCTGGCATCTCTCCTCTTACCTCCTTCATCCCCCTTCCTTCTCTTTTCTCTTGTCCATTCATCTTACCTTCTCTTCTCCTTTTCCCCTCCTACCCGAACCTCTATTCTTTTTGAATTTGTTATAAGTGTTGATTATATTATCTGGGCACACACATGGTACAGCTGTGTTAATCTCTTGCATTTTTTTCCTTCTAGCTGGGAACACGTTTTATTCCCTGCAACACAAATTGCCACCCAAATTTTGTGTTTTCTTTTAATTGCTGGAGCCAAATCTGTTCATGTATTTACAGATCTCTGCCTGGTATGCTTTTAAAAATGTCAGATTGCACATATTGAGCTGTCTCTGCTATCAACAGGCTTGTTAAATTGAAAGAAGTGATAATTTTGCCATGCAAATTGGAATAAAAAGGGAGACTGCACTCTGGTTAGCTGTTCCAGCTGTTTTAAGGTCTCATGGATCCTTAACAGCTTTATATATACAATTCCTGTTTTCCTCCAAGGTCTGTTATGAATACTCATTGACACAAGTGTGACAAGTTCAATCATAATTCACTGTAATTAAACTGAAAGGTATGGCAGCTTCCTATAGAAGTGATCAGTGAATATAATGTTAACAAACCATCAAAAGAAATAGTCTAGGAAGTGTGTTTTTAATTTACCTGAGAGTTTTACTTTTTTTCAAATTAGAAAAAAAAATACGATTAAAGGGCAATCAAATTGGAGAAATCTCTGCTTCTCTAATAATTAACGGAGGAGGTTCAGAAGATATGAGATTTCCACACAAACCTGGCACAGACACACACACTGTAGCCTCTTCATTATTTCAGAGATGACTCGAAGTAGACATGACATGAACATGTTGAGGAGGCTAGAGCAGGCACGCATACACACATACACAGGAACTTATAAATACACAAAAAAATTATTGGGCACACCGAGATAGCATGTGTTACCCTAAGGGTAACTGCAAACACACAAGTGCACACACGCAGGGACACGCAGGCATAGGAGGTAGACACATGCGCACACACACACACACTCTGATGCGTTACGAGAAAGGCAGATGAGAAATTAACAAAGACAGACAGTCTCAGATCCAGCTGGTGCTCCTTCTTGGTGTGTGTGTGTGTGTCTGTGTGATCTGCTTTAATCTATGTAAAGAAACGTGCAATATTGGTATGGTAGGAGGACATATTTCATTAAAGATGGATGCTTGAAGGAACATGGGAAATGGCATTGGAGAAGGATAGACGTGTGGATGCATAAACAGCAAAGTCGGTCAAAGGTTCAGTCCTTGGTGACAACCAGAGTGTGCCCCTCTCAGACAGTCCTTGAGGAGGAAACTGATTCCCTTAATGACTGTTCTCTCTGTAGAAAGTACATACAATAGCTGACATGAAATTACAACAAGAAAAAATAGTCCGTTTTGTTTCTGTCTTCACAGATATTGCATCTACTCTAACGAATTTCCATAGATGGGCAGATTTTAATTTTCTCTGTTAATCAGTAATATTGTATCTTTAAAAAAATGGAATACCGTGAAAAAAATTAATGACATGTAAAGTGAAATATTTATTGAGAATAGAAATTCAGTATCTCAAATTATTCGTTTTTTAATATGTTGATATAATCAGTACTGATTTGGACTACAGTACTTTCCAATAAGTAAAGCACTGCTGAGGTGATATTAAAGCCCAGGTTGCTTTGATAATGGCTTTAAGCTCATTTGTATTTTTGGATTGAGTGTCTCTGATCTTCCTCTTGATGATAGTTGTGGGATTTAGGTCAGACAAGTTGGATGACCAATCAAACACAGTAATAACATGGTCAGCAAACTATTTGGTAGTCCTTTTGGCACTGTGAGCAGTTGCTAAGTCCTGCTGAAAAAGAAAGTCGGCATCTCCATAAAGCTTGTCAGCAGATGGAAACATGAAGAACTCTAAAGTCTCCCGGTAGAAGGTTTCTGACTTTGGACTTGATACAACACAGTAACCAACTATCACCAACACCAGCCAATGACATGGCACACCAAATCATCACAGGCTGTGGAAACTTCACACTGTACTTCAAACAACTTGGATTCTATGCCTTTCCTCTTTTCTGTCAGACTCTAGGACCTTGATTTCCAAATGAAATGCACAATTTACTTTCATCTGAAAAGAGGACTTTGGGCCACTGAGCAACAGTCCAGTTCTTTTTCTCCTTAGCCCAGGTGAGAAACTTCTGATGTTGTCTCAGGAGTGGCTGATATTAGGAATGCAACAGTTGTAGCCCCTTTTCTGCTTTTGATGCACTGACACCTGCCTCAGTATACTCCTTGTGAAGTTCTTCAAGTTCTTGAATCAACTTTTTTGGCAATCATCTCAAGGCTGCAGTCTTCCTTGTTGCTTGTCTACCTTTTCCCACCAATATTTTTCTTTCTAGTCAACCTTCCATTGATATGCTTAGATAATACAATACTCTGTGAATAGCCACCCTTTTCATTAATGACCTTCTGTTGCTAACCCTCATCATTTGGACAAATGCTGAATCAGCGGTCTTGATGTAAGTTGCATGTATTGAAACAAGTTTTATACTGTTTAAACAGTAATTTGCTTAAACTTAAAATGAAATATTCTAATAATTTAAGATACTGGATTTTGATTTTCATGAGCTACAATGAGCTGTTACCAAAAATAAAAAAAACAAAAAAGTCCTGAAAGGTTTTCACTGTGCATGTAGTGGATATACAATAAATGAACATTTACTTTTTTAAATTAAGTTATTAAAAAACTAACTTTATACGTTGTTGTGTATATTGCTAGAATCTAAAATCTACATGTAATAAACTTTAATTTGACACTGATGTGTAGCCATGCCAACATATTGGTTGTCTTAAGGTTTTAAGGGTAAAGAAAATATATTTTTGCATGCTCCTGCATTTGTTGTACAGTAGTCATGTCTCATA
This sequence comes from Maylandia zebra, assembly GCF_041146795.1. Classification (NCBI taxonomy): domain Eukaryota; kingdom Metazoa; phylum Chordata; class Actinopteri; order Cichliformes; family Cichlidae; genus Maylandia; species Maylandia zebra. Next base: position 15,994,433 of record NC_135187.1, read on the forward strand.
GCTACCAAAAACATGCAAGCACTGGCTGTTTAAAACACCCCTGTCATAACGCATCGCTTACAGTGGTTGTCAGAGGCATTAATCTCGCTGATGGCACTGATTGGCTAATCGTTAGGCTTCCTGGGGCACTTATTAGACTTATGCCATGAAATGCTACTATGTCAATGAGTCAATTTGGTGGAGTGGACACATTTGAATGTCTGGACGCAGGCAACCACAACAATGAAGAACTGAAAAGACACAAGTGGGATGGTTGCTCATTACTGTTTAGAAAGAAGCTCTGCAGTCTTCTTCACAGGCTTGTAGGTTGCTGATCTTCCAGGTAAAAATGGTGGGGGCGATCAAGCTCTTTTTTTCTGTCAAAGAGCCTCAAAATCTACTTGAAAATCCTTGTAAGAGGATATTAAACTTGAATGCAATTTTGATTAAGAATTTATCATTCATCCTATTTTATGGTATATCTTCAGCTGAAGCAGGCCTGTCCTAGTTGTTAGGTCCTAATAATTGGATATACGTCATGTCTACTCAAGGAACACTGTTGTAGGTGTAAAACATGTTACTGATAAATATAACGCAAAGCTTAAACTAACATAAGTTAGTGAGAATTATTTAGAATTTAATTTGCTCACAGTGATCTTTTCTTTTAGAGTCACAAAATATAATAGAAATATTTATTTCTCTGCTGTAGTTAGAAATTTTCTAACTTACTTAATTCTAAAGTACTTAATTCTGTATGGTTCTGTGCCTTGCTTTTTCTAACTAATTTTCTATCTTTTTTTTTAACTAACTCATCAATTCACTGTTATATATATCACATTTTAGATAGTCGTGATGTAAATAATATTCTTAAAAAATCTGTAGTAAGATACTAATGGAAACTAAAAATTACCATCATATTAGATACACAATTGCAACCTTCTTCACCTCCTCCAGCTAACACAACTTCACACTCCAGTATGTACAAGCAGTTTCATGAGGTCACCAAAGCCTGTGTTTCAACAACATTAAAGTTTTAAATTGTAACCTGACTGGTGCACACACTAATGTTAGCTGTATAACTATTAGCAATTACCCAGTGGCCACATTAGCTGTCTGTTAAATTATCATTAAGGTAGCAGCTAGCAGCTATTGCTAAATAATAAAACAATAATGTAATTTTGGATCTAGGCAGCAAACGATATCAGTCTTGCTTGTTAATATACAGTGTTAATATAACAGGATAACACAATTATTTGTGTCTAAAAATGTTTCTCTTAAAGTCTCAGGTTAAAGCAGAGAAAAGTCAGCTTGGCAGAAACAGTGACAGCCAACTTACCAACTCTGTTTATCAGAAGAGATGGTACCAGATCACCAGAAGCACAGGAAATAAACAGGGCGGTGTCAAATACATGTGCAGAATTGTTCTGTGATATTGAGTATGGTATTGAGTGTTAAATATTTTCTCGAGTATTGGCATTGAGTTTGAAATTCTAGTATCGTGACAAGCCCAGTGTCTAGTTGCTAAGCTTCTCGTTTTGCTCCGGAGGTAAATGGAGCTATTTTTAATAAATGCAAATACATAAATGTTCAACATAACTTGTTCCAGTTTAGGTGTGAGAAAACTTAACAATTGACGTGGATGTTTACCAATTATCACCTTAACTTAGTGCCTTAAAGAACTTGGTACTAAACAATTACTGCGGTTGTCTTTCTTCTGTTATTCCGACTGTAAAATATGTACAGTCAGATTATAGAACACTCAATCAATTTAATTTATTATTTTTTAAATCAATTTTTAACCCAATAAATCTTATTTTAATCTAAATTATTGATATTAAAAAAGTGAAATTGCAAATTGATGAGTGTACAGCAGACAAAGAAGTGGTCTGTGAACCCAGCTACATTTTTGCCCTAAATTGGAGCTAATCCAACCCTTCAATATTTCATGCAAGTTTTACATTTATTTCTTTTTTTTAAAGACAGAAAGTGTGGCACTTAGCTTAATTGATTCTGTGGGAAGCATTTGACAATTATCATGTAAAAGAATACTTTTATCTTGTATTAAAAATATATAAATGGATACACACGGGAAATTGGAGACAGAGAATGGAAATGAATGGCTTTTTTCCCATTTAGGCCTGGCATGTGATGACAGTGCTCATAGAAGCAGGCTGTCAGCAAAGATCATACACGCAAACCTTATCTAAACAAGCACACAATCTCCCTCCCTCAACACCTCATACTGTTATGCTCATGAAGATTGTGTTTTTACTATAGAATTATGGTTATTAACTCCTCTGTTCGTAAATAATCCTACAGGATTTTGTATCCTGATGCAACATTGCACAAAATGAGCAAGAAATATAGCTCATGGATTATTATCTTTATTATCATCATTAAGCTGCATTTGCATGCGTTAGCACTATCACCTTATCCTGCAGTCTTTTAAGCTAGGAGTCTCAGACCTCTGCAGGTGATGCATTTCTTCTTGAGTGATGATGTATTTCCTGTCTGAGTCTTGCGCCTTGGGAGCCTTTTTGTACTCTTGTTCATTCTGTCTATGTATGTGTATTTTCCCCTGTGTACAGGAGTCCTTTGTATGTGCGTGTGCATGCATGTTTGTGTGTGTATGTATGTGTGTGTGTGTGTGTGTGTGTGCAAATGCAAGTGTGTGCTTGTCGGATTTATTCCCAGAGAAGACTCATTTCCCCAGCAGGCCCTGTCAGGCTGTTTCTGGGCGCACTCGGTTCACAGCTGGAGGCAACTGCTGTCACCTGCTTACCTAACATCTCTCCTCTCTTCTCCTCTCCTCTCCTCAGTTTTTTATTGCTTACCCTCATGTCAGTCATAATATCAGTGAACTATGCATCCCCATGCAACACTCAGATTCACTGTGGTGCAACTTTTTACAAAGCAGCTAAATTGAAGGTAATTTGGTCCCGTAAAATAGGCAATAAAATTACTCCAAAGAGACTTCAAACCCTAATGTTTGCACTGTGAGTCCAGGAGTTGTATTTTTAGAGCAGTATTTAGTGCAAGCCTATTCTAAAATAGCTTTCTGTAGAGACAGAAACCAAAAAAAGCTTCACTTGCTGCTCATGTGTGTCAATACTCCACAGGGACATACATGAGCCATATATACTGTACATGCATGAAACCTTAACTTATAAACTTCTGACATCTGTCTAATCAAGAGCAAAATCAGCTAAATTAAGGTGTATGCGCAGAGAGCTTTTGTCCAGACAAAAGCTTAGCAGGGTGTTGAAGTGGAGAGCAGTAAATGATTTGAACTTTGACCCTTGCCGTCTGTTTCTTTTTCTTCCTAACCCTACCCCTCTCTCTGTCTCACTGTCTTCCTCCCGCTTTCTTTCAGGGTTACTGGGTCAGACAGAGAACAGATGCTTAACTGCATGACCACAACCAAACCTGACACCGCACCACGCTTACTCCCATTCTGGCACCTGTCTGTGTTAAATGTATGTGACTCCCTGAAAGTTTTTTTTTCATGTCTTTGTCCCTTTTTTGAATTTGCAGTCAAACAAATAGGAAGGAAAACTGGTTGGATTAAGCACAGTATAATGCATTTTGATTGTGATCACAGGACTTGGTTGTGGTTGGTAAGCTCATGATCTGCTTTAGTGAAAGGAAAACTCATGGAAACTTGAGACACGGTGCATTTATTCACTTTTGCAAAACGATTTTATATTTCTAAACTTAGCAAACAATATAAAACACATATCGTGTCTTGTAGGTTTTATAGATGTGGAACTCCTGTTACAATTACTTTCCACATAAACATCGATAATTCTTTGTATAATTTCAATCTTTGCATTGGTTTTGGAAAAGACAGGCTCGTGTAACACTACAGCATACAGCAAGTGCTATAGATATTCAATAAGCTAAAAATGTCTTTTTTTCTTTGGCAAGCTTCCTGTGATACACTTTGTTGCTGTTGTATTTGCTGCCAATGTTCCCCTAGATTTTATGTGGTTTTACAAAAAATGAGGATGTAGTTAAGTGCCTCCTTGGCTTGAAAGTCATAGAAAGCAATTTAATCACAATTTTGTTGCTAATAGAAAACAATAACCATAATTTTGGTTGAAACATCATACCTCTCCTTTATCAAAAAGTGTGTTCTTCATAACACATTCGGGTTTCTTTGCACTATGACATTTTTGAGCACATTGTTTTTATCCTCCTAGGACCTGGCGTCCACATATGTCGACATCACATTTTGAGTTATTTAGACCAAAATACTCAATTTTGCTCTACAAGGGCCTGATATCCACTTACTACTGTTCTATCAAAATTTTAAACGAATATCCTCATATGTGGCTCTTTTTTTTCATAAAAACAAAAATGAGGTAAAAAAAAAAATCTGTTAATTCTTTATTTTTACATTCATTGGGCCCCAATATGCCCAAATATCAAAGAGAAATTAAAAATGCATGCTGTGGAAGAGTTCGGGTCTTAGGAGGTTATACCAATTCTGAAAAAAATTCACTGTGTAAAATATAAATAAAAAAGAATGCAATTGTTTGCAACACTCATAAACTCATATTTTATTCATAACTGAAGACAGAAAATCTATAAAATGTTTAAACTGAGGTATTTTATTATTTTAATGAAAGTTGGAAACACAGCAACAGTTTGCTAGAAACAGCTTCAGGAACATCTGAAAACTAATCAGGTTTATGTGAAAAATATCAATAATTTGAGTATGGATATAAATGTTTTTTGATGTTATGGTTGGTGGAGGTTCACAACTCTGAATCAAGAAATTGTGGAACTAAGGATAACGTAAAATGGTTTCTCAACATGAAACTGTGAGGACTTTGAACATTTCATTATTTACAGTGCATAAAATCATCACAAGATTCTGTGAATCCGGAAATATTTGTGCGCTAGATATAAGGACAAAAATCAGTATTGTATGCCCATGATGGTCCTGCAGCACTGCGTTAAAAAGTCTGTTCTGGAAATCACTGGAACCCTTACAGAAATCACAGAATTCACTGTGCCATCAAAAATGCAGGTTAAAGGTCTTTCATTCAAAAAAGAAGCCACATGATCCACAGCCATCTTTCCTGGACCAAAGCTCATTTAAAATGGACTGAGGCAAATGTAAAACATTCTGTGACTAGACAAATAAAAATCTGGATTGTTTTTTTTTTTTTTTTTTTGGAAAACATGGAAACTGGATCCTCTGGACTAAAGAGTACATGACCCATCTGTTTTGTTGTCAGTGCTCATTACAAAATCTTGCCTCTCTGATTGTATGGGTGTGCATTAGTGCCTATGGAATTAGTTACTTGCACATCTGATACTATGAATGCAAAAAAGTATATACAGATTTTAAAGCAATATATGCTCCCATCAGACAACATGCTTTGCCTTGTATAATTTAGCATACTGCACCTATTATAACAGCATCTCTTCATAATAGAAAGGTCTGGGTGCTAAACTGGCCAGCATTCAGACTTTTCCTCAACTGAAAATATTTGATGTATCATGACAAGGAAGATCCAGGACTGCTGAACAACTACAATCCTGTATCAGACAAGAGTGGAACATTCTTCTCCAAACAGTCTAACAGCTGGTCTCCTCGCCTCCTAGACGTTTACAGACTGTTTCTAAAAGAAGACAGGATGCTACATGGTGGTAAACATGGTCCCATACCAACTATTTTGAGACATTGCCATTTTTTAGTTAAAGTGGTACATGTTGTACCCTCAGCAAAATGTGGATTTATAAGATTTGCAAAACATTGCAGTATGTTTTTATTCACACTTACATTTGAAAAAACATACACAAAAAAGTCTAAAGTTAAATGCTGGCAACTACATATTATAAAATTACATTTTATCTATTATGTTACATTATGTGCTAATAAATGTTTTAACTTAAGAAAATAATAGAATAATATGGCAACATATGATATGATTTAATCTTCTTTTAAAGACCTTTCAATGTGGACTTGAACAGCAATTACTTAACATAAGAATATATTTAAAAGATAAAGAAAAACTCAGTAGTACTGGTAATTTGGTCTCACAGCAACTCCCAGCCTTTCCATAAAGTCTGTCAGAGGTAATTTACTGTATATCTTCCAGCAAACAAAGGAAGGAAAAGGCTATTCTAAGGAGTAGTCTATGTCCAAATGCCTGGTAGAGGTTGAGCTGAAATTAGTTTCTGAGATCAAAAGAAATAGAACGATAAAAGGATAAAAGGGTTTGAAAGATAAAAGGAATTGAGTCACTGGATCAGGATCACACCTTTGTAGAACTGAAATCAACAGAATTAAAATCCATTCGACCACAAGGAACGTTGGACTCCACATATGTCATGGAGGTCAGCGTGTTCAAAAGATGTTTCGCTCTACTTCACACAACTGATCAGGTTCAGTTTCACCAAAATTTCTTCTTCTTTTTTTTTCCCGGCCGCGCCACAGAAGTAATCAAAGCCTGCCTCCACAAAGGATCTCTGCTCAGTTGTATATCTGAAGTAAAAGTGTTTGCCATGTGTGTAGTTTGCCACTTATTTCATGATTTATTTTTCTGTTGGAGTTAACCGAGATAATGGGAAAAGAGGTGATGACACCGGGATACAAAACCAGCTCAAAGGTTGTTGGAATTTCTTTTATGTTCCTTATCTGTTCATTTGTTATTTATGAGACTAGGCTGTATGGACTACTTTTATGCATGCTGGCTGACATCAAGGTTTGGAGGCAACGTTTGCTAAAAGTCAAACGTGAGTAAATCCTGCCTGCATGGGAAACAAGCCAGCTGAGCAATTTGTTCTGATCTCAAAGCCACTTTAACTCTAAATTAAAGGAGTAAACACACTAAATAAAAGTTCCATTTACTTTTATTTGCAATTTTCAAGCGTTTTGCAGTAGATATTGCAGTGTCACAAAATAAAACAAAGGTCTCTCTGATTAAGTGTTCAGATATTTAAAATGTAAAGAAAACCACAGAAAAGTTTATTTAATATAATTAATTTGATGCCCTTTGCATGTGCATGTAGTGTTTCACTTAAATGACTGTTCCCTTAAGCCTTCATGCTAGTCTGGTTAAGCCATTAACCTTACTCTGCAGTTCATTTTATGTTTTCAATTATGGTTGAATATACAAGCCAGTTGTTTCCCCACATAATGAAATTGAATAGGATTATGGATTATATGGATAACATCCATTAATTTGTTCATTTGTCCTACAGATGTGTGTAAGACATTCTTAATTGGAGTTTGATGAATTTTGGAAGCACGATAGGCCTCACCGTTTAGACAAGCCGATCTAATAGAAAAGCTACAGATCAAACCAACGTCACATTTGTTACTGGTGCTCTGTCATTTGGACTGATAATGTGTTTTAGATACAAAAAGAAATTATTTTTGTTCATACACTGAATAAGAGGTCTGGTATTGCCATAAAAAGGCGAAGTATGTGGATTTATGTGTTGGCCATGTAGTTCGCACTAATCTGCCCACTATGGTCATGAGGGGCAGTAACTCAAATTAATGATGTAAATATTACCTTGAGAGAGTTGTAAGGATTTGTATAGAGCAATTCAGTTTCAGATGTTATCATACCTGCATCTCCTATCATCTCTTCCGATGGAGAGCAGATATGTAGATATTTAAACATGTTAATATATGTTTAAAACTATAGCTTTTTTATATTTTCATTATATTTTTTATTGTGTAAAATGTGTTTTGTAATACAGTGAAAGAAACAATATAGACACCAAATTGCTGCTCCAGTCTGCATGCCAAATATCCTTGGGCGAGATACTAACCCCAAGCTGCTCTCCGATGCATCCATTGGAGGATGAATGTCTGTGAATGTTAGACAGAAAGCAGTTACATGGAAAAAGCATAGCAAAAAGTGCGTGTATGAATGGCTTTGGATGGGGGAATTAGTCAAATTGCGTAAAGCGTTTTAAGTGCTCAGAGTAGAGAAGCGCTATGTAAGAACCCCTCCATTTGCCATTACAGTTGGTTCTGCATTTAAAGGAGTATAAAATTAATGATACTCGAATGAACGCAATTTAATCATGGCGCACATAAAAAATGTGTTTATTTAACATGTACGCATTGTGTTTATGCTTTTAAATCATTATTTCTTGTTTGTTTTATGTAAATGTGTTCGTTTGACATGATAAAGAATGAGTTATTTTACTTAAGAATTTAATTACGTGGAAATGTGTGCCATGGGTTAAATTGTGTTAAACCAAGAGAGTTGTTGAAGAAAACATGGTTGTACCAAATACTGACTTTCAAGTGTGTTGGAATTATAGAGATTCTGTTTTTGCTTTATGTACTTCCGTCTATGTTTGCATGTTTCAATAATATGCTGGACCTATTTCCCATTTTCCTAGAGAAATATAAATGAGGAGTGGCCCCAAAACTTTTGCACAGGCAGTGAGTACCAAATCTAATGAACTTTTTTATGGAGGGGGAGGGCTGCCATAATAAAATAAATAAATAAATCCACCATTAAATAATTAATTAATTAGTGCTCTCAATTAAATTTGAGCTGAATTAGTCTCTCATTTTTATTTTTTGATGTTCAGATGTTTCATACATGTTAGTTATAGCAGCTTTTATTCAATAAAATCAACATTAACAATTATGATGATTTTGAAAGTCTCCTAAAATAATAAAAAAAATATAACATCTAGTCTGTTGTTTTCTTTGATGAGGATTGCATGTGCAATGTTTTTAAGAGTGATCTGGGGTACAGTTTATTATTACCTGGACAATATGATATAAATAACATAATAGAGCCCACAATAAAAATATCAACATATTAAATACACCTTGTATCGCCTTCTTCTGCTCTGCAAAATCTCAGACAAATATTATTAGCAGTTACTAGCAGTCCCTTGAATAGAGAGTACAGGCCATGTATTCTACCTATGGAAATTAGACAAAGGGGAAACAGGACAGATGCAAAATCCTGCAGAGATGTTGGTATTCACAGCAAAGGTGACAGGCTCAGGTATTATAAAAGCACTTCAACTTTTGAAGTACTGGCTTTTAAAGGATGCGGGGCCTCACAGACACTTGCATCACTATTGTCATGTAACTTTGCTCAAGTTTAGTGATTTTTAAGATTATTATAACAGTTAAATTACTAGAGTGAGAAAAAACCCAGTACATCTTGTTAAAGCTTATTCCTCAGTTGCTTTACTTGGGTTCTACCAACACTGGTGTTCGATGAATCTTGGCACAGGGTGGGCTGGGAAGAATCCACCCAGTGCCTTGTTCATATCCCAGGTAAACCAAATCCTAGAATGCATTTGTGGGTCATGTTTGGAGGAACCTACTTGTGATATAATCAACCTTTAAATATGGCCTTTGAAGGGTGAAAGCCCTGAATTGGAACAAAGATTGTGTACTTGGTGTTGAGGAACAGCTAATGAAAGAATCAACTCCAGAACAAAGCAGTGGTTTTGATTATGCTAGCGTTAGCCTTTCCGTGTTCGATGGGTGAGGCTAACAGACAGAATAAATTCATAATGCACTGCAGCACAGGAACTGTGAAATAATTAATTCATTAAAACTTCATGTGAAAATACAGTGATGTCAGCAACAATATTGATAATGGGATGATCTTTTTTTTATGAGGAATTTAAACACTGGGTGAACTTGGTGTTAGAGATGGCATTTTGAAAGGTTGTCTTGCTGTCTTGTGGGCCTTGAGCAATAGTGGGAACCAGCTGTCACATTTGGTTTTACAGAGAATGTGTTTTTTATTGCTTTTGGAAATGTTATGTTGCTGTGGATGTGCGGTCACTCTGCTTAATGCACAATGATGGAGTGTCAAGTGAGCTTGAGCTCTGGACTATCTCTGCTTGAACTGCAAACTTCTGAGAATCTGTTGGCAAATGCAGCATTTTTATCATCGTGCTGGACAGGTTACAACACACAGAAAATTGATTGGCCTTAATTTAGTGCCTCATAAAAAGTGTAATCTCGTTTAGAATTCTGATTGACAACCATATCCACAGTAGATGAGCCGCAGGTGCATCTTCTTCACTATTTCAGAACATGCTATGCATGCTTATTCTCCTGGAATACTGAGAATGAAACAGTAAATCACAGGTAGTTTTTCATAAAACCAACTACATTTTTAGTCCAATATTTTTAGTCCATTAAAGTGAGAGAAGCTCACACATAGCCTTTTTAATGAATGTCTTCCACTGATGGTTTATTTGATTGAGTGATAGTACACTTTTGTTTTTGTTTTGATTGAAAATTGTGTGAAGCCCCACAGAAATAACTAAAAATTTTTGAAATCCGCTCTGAGATTGTTCTATATACAGCACATTCCTATGGTATTTGCTTATTGCTTAGCACAACTATTAAAACCAGATATCACATGAGTACATATGTACACGAAAAGTCTAAATCATGCAAAAGCGGAAATGTAAACATGTTGATTGCAGAGGTAGGGGTAGATGAAACTTTAATATCATTTTACAAAAGCTTATAATAATTTTGCAAATGTCATTTTAAGATTTCAGTGAAAAGAAAAGAAGTGAATGGATAGTACTTCCTGTTTGTTGTTGTCTGTGCCCTTGGAGGCAAGAGTTATGAAAAGGAACACCAGGGGAAATAGGTGTAGGAAGTACTTAGTACTGATGTAACTACGGTGGAAACAGCGTGAAGCTGAAATTATAATCGCACCTCCTCTTCACAGCTCAGTGGGCTTTCAGGAACCTGCAAAGATAACATTTACTACATACACATAGACAGAAACTCAAACACCCATGTAGAAAGCAGCTGATAGTCAGTCTGTATAAATACACACACACACACACACACACACACACACACAAGCACAGAGGTCCTAATAAAGCGATATGACTGTTCAGTTTGTAGACATTAGTCAAGTGTCTTTTGCAGTTTGATTCCATATTGCAAATGGAAGTCAACATGTTATACTTTTTAATGTTATTTAGCATTGCAGAAGGAAATTCATTTTATTTATGCAATACAGTTTTTTACAGACGCTAGGACACATTTCTCAATACTTAGGTCACGTTTGCAAAACTCCTCACACAGTGAGCACAACAGAAGTCTATGTGGGCTAAACTGAGGACCAGTTATCATTGTTTTGGCACAAAATGCATTCAATGACTACATCTCTCAAATTTCATGAATTATCTTCTCACTCAGACACAACACCTGCCAAAAAGCTTTGTACGTACAGGACATTTTGCATGTGCTTACATACTGTTTTCAAAACTGTTAAACTTATGGCCAAAACAATAACACAATGCAAAACTTGAAAAGACAGCAAAATCCAACAGCAATATTTTATTGAAACATATTTTAAATCTAAAAATGCAGTTTAACCAGCCACAGCTGATTCTCATTGTAGATGAACATCTACACAGGTGTTACTCCTTCAATTTTTCAACTCCTTCAATTCTGGCATGCCAGAAGATTCTGTCCTAGGTGTATTGCCCTAGATGACATAAGATGTGATGTGGATGAGAACCTGTGGCCAAATGGAGAAGACCGAGTAGATTAGCATTACTATTGTATGTGTATCAGTGGATGGTGTGTATACAAATTCTTGTATTTTGGGATTACTTAGTGCAAAAAAATAAAAAATACATAAACAAATATTAACGAATTCTGCATGATGTCTGATTCATTCCAGTAACATATATTGAAATTATAAACAGAGATGTGTCCTTGTTTTACACAAGAAAACACTGTGTAATGCTACATGTTGTTAGTGTTTTTTAGGTCATTGTTTTGTGGGTGACAAAGTGTGTTTGTCGGCTGTCAACCTTTGCTAGTGTTCTGGAAGAATGAGGTTATTTGAGACCTGAATGAAGTGTTTTGGTAGTTGTAGTGCATTTTGAATGTGAAATGAACTGCTTTGCCAAGCTGACGGTCAGTTAGGAGGATTGTGTGAAGAGTTTTGCAAAAGTGACCTAAGTATTGAGAAATGTGTCCTAGCGTCTGTAAAAAACTGTAATACAGCTGTTGCCAAAATTTCCTAGACTTCTGTAAGCACATGCATGCATGCATTAAGTCTAATACTAATTTCTGTCTTCTCACTGTCTGGACCACCATTTGTAACCAAATCATATTTTCAAGGATGTAAAGCCTTGTCCATTCATCAGAAAAATGTAGAAGACAATGGCTAGAGCTTTGGCTCTCCAATCAACAACAGACATATGGTTTAAAATCACTGCCATTTACAGTTACAGCCCTACCTCGAAGTATTTAGTATTTGTTTATCTTTTGTTTTCTGCACTTATTTTCACCAGAAACAGAAACAGTTCTTCCAGCTCTTTTCCAACCATTCTAACAGTGTCATCAGCATGTTATCCATTGGTGATTGTTTGACCTGCAGTGCTGATGGTCGCCATTAGATTTTCCAGGTTTTCTCATATTGCTGTTCTAGGAAGATGTTGAATAGTGTAGGTGCTCTGTAGGACACCAGCTGAGGTAAGGAACAAGTCCCCTGCGGTGACTTCCACAAGGACTTAGTTGGTGGGCTTGCTGTAGAACTGTTGAATGATGGTAATCAGACTATCGCTCATGTTGTACTTCTTCATTGTGTCTCACAGGGCCCCATACCAAACCCTTTCAAATGGCTGGAAGTTTGCGATGTGGAAAAGTTCTTGTTGGTGCTATAGATTTTTCTCATGTAGACCATTAATGCTGAAACTTTGGTATATGGTGTTTTTTCCTTTTTTGAACAATCCCTGCTTTTTATCTCAAGGATTTCTTTGGCCCACAGTTTCAGCCTGTTGAGAAGGATCTTCAGCATCACTTTCTTTGTGTGGCTGATAAGACTTATGGTGCTGTAATGTCCACACTGTAGGCGGTTCCCTTTCTTACGCAGAGTAATGATGATGGACTGAACCCAGGATGTCCTCTATTCTCCTATCTGCCAGATTTTATTGCACACAACAGTGAGAATGTTAATCACTACTTCTCCTCCATTTCTTAAAGGTTCTGCGGGAACATTGCCAAAACCTGCAGTTGTCCCCTTTTACAGCTTTCTCATTGCTGTCTCAACTTCTTGTAATATTGGGAAGTCATCTTCTTTTGTGAATTCTTGCCTACGCAGTACTTTTGGATCTCCAGTAATGTCGAAGCTGTAGAACTCTGCATAGTGTTAAATCTACCTTTTCCTGACATCTTCTTACTCTGTCAGTCTCTTCACACTTTGGCCTTCAGGTCACCTTGGACATTTAGGACATCAGCTTGTCTGGTCTGTTGATGATAGGTTAAACCAGGCTATAAAACTTGATCATCATCACAGTGGCTCACATACAGTCAGTCATCAATGTACTGGATTACTAAATACATTTGTTTATGAAAAGACATGTACATTAACCATTCAAATCTGTTGTGTTAATTGCAGAAGACCTACATATTGATTCTACTCTATAGTTGAAGATGCCTAAAAGCAAAAGAAAAACCAAGCTATAAAAAGGTTTAGGCTTTCTTTAGGTTTTGTACATTTTAATCATTATTTTTTTTTATATTTGGAAAAAATCATGTAGCTTAAATGATTAAAGACTGAAAAATGAACTCAGTAGTACTAGTTGTTACTCTGTCACCCCTAATGTGGTGGATGTCAAAGACAGAGTTTAGTATTGATTTTCTGTAAAAGTTGAGTGTGTGGCTACTTGTGCGTTTGTGTGAACGTGTGGATATCTGTTTGTGTGTCAGTCAGGTGGTTTATCTCAGCTTTGTGAGAGAGGCAGCAAATCTCCCTGTAATTACAATCTGAACAGCCCTGACATTTTACCAAGACTCCCCCAGGTGTGCGCATGAGCTAGTGTCTATGTCTGTGTGTGCATGTGTGTTCGAGTATGTGCTGAAGGCCTTTTGTCTTGTGGGGCTGAAACAGCTGGGTGCTCTTCGCTAATTAACGAGGAACCTCATAATTACTGTTAACTGGCCTACTATAGCTGACAGGGAGTGTGTGTGAGAAAGAGAGAGAGGGAGAGAGACAGAAAGATAGAAACCTTGAGGAGGATCGTTTACATAGGCAAATATTTCTTCAGTGTCAGCTCACTTAAAGAGCTGTCACAGTGTGCTCGAGTAGGAACACGGTGAAAAAATACCAGCCACAAAAATTACTTTCATTAATTCTCTGGATATGAAACTTTAAACTAGTGTGGTGCACAAGGTATTAGCTGAATACTGCTGCCATCCCTGGGATGGTTATCATGACCTTAAGCCCCCTCTTGTTTAAATGTTCTTCTGCCTAGAAGTCTTGCAGCGTTTGCATAAGAAAGATGTTGTACAGTGATTTCCCCTCAAGCACTATAGGAGAGCAGTCATGTTTTTTTCAACATCAACATTAGTAAAATATAAGCCATCATTTTTGTTTTAAGTAGACTAACATGGATAGAGTATACAGATATATCCCATATAAATCTGCACAGATACAGTTTCTATCCTAATGAAAATGAGCTTGGTTCTTTGTTCATGTAGCTACCCACAGTTTCCTTTTTTACGCAGTCTGCAGTTTTAAGAACAGTGAAATGATTGACTGAGAAAATGGCAAATTTAAGAGATTCAATCATGATTACATCCAATGAGTATTTTTATGATGGCAAACTATCCAGTTAAGTGCAGTTATACAAATGTGCCTAGAATCAAAATACACTGATATAAAAAAAAAAAAGGCAAGTAGACAAGAGCAATGGTAGGATAGATAGAAGAAGAAAACAGAGGCGCTTCAAATACAGAGAAAAACCTGTATGAACATAGATTATTGTTGTTACTCACTCAGTTAAATGTCAGTGCTGCCACATTGTTTTCATCACTCAGAAAGTATTGCTAGCTTTCATTGTGTATGTATGTGTGTTTTTATATAAGGTTGTGATGAACATATAATGTCATGTTTTATGTCTCACTGGCTCTATTTCCGTGCTGGAGAAAGAGTTTTAAACGCTACCTTGAAAGGTCAAGTAGATCAGTTAAGACACACACACACACGCCTACACACACACACACACACACACACACACACACACACACACACACACACACACACACACACACACACACACACACACAGATTACTGACCTGGAAAACGAGAGACCATCTTGCAGTAAGCAAATCTCACATGTGGAAACTCGTATGCATGCACTCATGTAGTTATATTACAGTATTACATGACTAAGTCTCACTAATGTATCCTCAGATTGGTTCATCTCGGTCTGATCGACACACATGTCACATTTCAGTGACAGCATATTGCACAGTAATGCAATCTCTTGTTCACAAAAGCAAGCTTTTTCTTAAAAGAGTGACATCCTTTTCTTGTCTGAGTTTTTCATGAATTTCAAATAACTCTTGGGTTTTCACTGATATAAAATTTATATACTTATATATAGAAAATACATGTGTCAAAAGGCTGAAACTTACATAAAGATGCCAGTGCCTAGGTTAACCTAACAGTCACGATCTGCCTGCACATGTGTGGTATCTGTAAATCGGTGATCAGTGATGTCATGTATGCTGGATATGTCTGTGTGTAGATTTTTTTTCCAAATGATTTGCTTGAGGTCTAAGCAGTTGGCTATTGATCTGTGTGTATGTGAGTGTGTGTGTGTGCATAATGGTCATGTCACGCAATGTTGATTTTCATGTCAGACAGCAGCGTTCGCTTCTCACTCCATTACTTCCCATTCTGTTGCTGTTTGTGTATGTATGCTTGTGTGTGTGTCTGTCTGTGGCTGCGATTTCTCACCCAGAACAGTTCTTGTACTCTTCTTTTTGGTTGTTTTTGTTCTTCCAGGCTTACAGCTGTTTAATTGTTCCTTTACCCGAGCTTGCAGATATCAACACGCATAAACAGTGAGGTAAATGAAACGCCAAAAATCCTCCTCCACACCATTTTGCAAGCGGACTCTGTACTGTCACAAGAGAGTTGCAGAAACTACCGAATTAAGACGGTTCCAAAACAAAAATGAGCAACCGTGTTCAAAACTTTGCAGTCATGTAAGTAATGACAGATGGAATCTGTCACACTCTGTTGTAGCCATTTAAGCACGTAATGTGGCCTTTTCTTTCTTAAACAACTTAAACTTTATTTGTTAATACAAGAGAAGCCATCTAGGTAAATTCAGGGAAAAGATAAACAGATTCATTCAGACCGTAAAAATGTTACATAAAAAAATATCAAGGTCTGCTTTAACCCTGTGAGGTCAAATGCCTGATTCAGACTTGTCCAGGAAATACATTGTAACTCATGAGATGACTGAAAACCTCTTTTAATCCTTCGACATAGCTTTCCACGTATGTGCATGTCTCAAGGAAAGTAAATAAACGTGGGATCAATGCAATAAAAGGAGTTTCCGGCTAAATCACAAGTGATATAATTTAAGCCGAAATCAGCCAGGACCAATGAAATGATCACCGTTAGTTATGGAAAATCCAACATAGCAACAAACAGCATTAAACATGCAGAATAGTTTCCAGTCTTCTGATAATGTGCGTAAGTTTCCAAGTACAGTGTTAGTTTTTATTTATTTTTTGTGTGTGAAATCTCTGCGGTGAGCATGACTGTGCTATTATGCATGCTGAGCACGCTGTAGACTCTGTGGTGGCTGCCACTCACACTCTTTACCGGTCAGCTATTTCCTACACCTGCGCATATGGACTGAAATATTGTAAATATGCAGTCTGGAAATGGAGCCAGTGACAGCTTTTGCATAATCATTACACTGCATATGCTCATTATGAGTCCTAATCATTATGCAGGCCAAGATCACCATAAAAAAAACCCTCAAATGAACAAATAGTGTTCACCTATCAAAGTTGTGCCATACCACTGTATATAGCGATCACGTTGTAAAGTATATCACTCTCCGGCTTATGTTGTTCTGTTTCCAG
Source organism: Maylandia zebra (assembly GCF_041146795.1). Taxonomy (NCBI): domain Eukaryota; kingdom Metazoa; phylum Chordata; class Actinopteri; order Cichliformes; family Cichlidae; genus Maylandia; species Maylandia zebra. The sequence continues at coordinate 16,011,304 of NC_135187.1, forward strand.
TGAAAGGTGGTTGTAGGAGCTACTCCGTCACTGCAAAGTAGTAGGACTTGATCTGCTGTCACAGAGTCCAATGAGTTGATCCTCTGCTCATTGTCTCTAAGGATGACATCCCCGGCGCCACCAGTCTCCTACTTTTGTACTTCCAGTGCATTTCAGGAGTTCTTTTGTGATGAAATGTTGTAATTTACTTTCACGGGAACCTTCTTTCCTTTTGACAGCCTCAACTACTTTCTCTCACTTAGTGACTGACTACACAGAATGCCTTTCAGCAGTCCCTAGACAATAGGAGGGAACTTCTTCTGCTCAGCTGAGCATTATACCTGTAGGTGGAGAGAGCTGTAGCAACAGACTGAAAGACTTTTTTTTTGTCTCTGGTCAAGACAAAAAGTCCCACAGCTTACAACTTACTGTCTCAGCAGAATTACCTTCACATCTGAGAATTTTAATATCAACAGATTAATAGTTCAAGTGCTTTCATTTGTGTGATTGGTGAGCATCAACGAAAACTTAAATTCTGAAAGGACTGACAACAAAATCTTATGCTAACCGCATGTCTTCAGTAGCTCATACACATTACTCTCACCTCTCTTTATACTTAATTGGAAATGTCAGTCTGTAATATATAAGGTGTGGCCAAAAGCTTTTGAGAACAGGTGCATACAGTTTTATTAATGCTGGAACTAAGTGCTACGTTTGACACTGTGGATCACTGCATTTTATTAGATAGGCTTGAACATTTTATTGGAATTACAGGAAATGTTTTATCGTGGCTGAGATCTTACCTGTCTGGGAGGTCTCAGACTGTTAGTTTTAAAAATGATCTCTCTGAGACCTGCGCAGTGAGCAGAAGTAACGCGTTACTGTAATCTGATTACTTTTTTCAAGTAACGAGTAAAGTAAGGGATTACTATTGCAAAAACGGTAATTAGATTACCGTTACTTTCCAGTAGGAACGCTGCGTTACTGCGTTACTAAAACCGTGATTTTCTGCGAGAATGTCTCACGACAGTGACGTAAGCAAGTGCGCCGTTAGTGACAACAGCTGTGTGCAGATCAACAATGGATCACATATCGATTGTGGGAGAGAGTATGAGCGTGCAGCGTTTAAAGCGTGGAAGTACTGACCTTACTTTGAGTTTGATTCCATAAAAAGTGACAAAAACATTAGTGTCCGTTGTGCGTGGGAAGAAAACTTCTTTTTACAGCAAAAAAAACCCCTAAACTTCCAAGCAAGCACCGAGTGCGCAATGACGTAATGGGAAACTCACAGAGAAAGTCGTGGATTCTTCAACTGACCGCGGCACACCTGCACCAGGGTAAACCTCCGCCTACCGTAGTCCTGCTTTACAGGTGAAAATAGAGCAACAGGACTGCTGAGTCTTTGACTTTATTTATTTTCTGCTGTGTTTTACTTGCATCTATTTGAAAGAGTGAGTGTAAACACAAAAAATATTTTATTTTATGTGCTGGAATGTGCAGAAAATAGCTTTAAATGTTAAACTAATTTATTCAAGTCAGAGAATGTTGCATATAATTAAATTTTTGCTTGATGCATAAAGTTAAAAGATTAAAACTGATAAAACAAGTTAAAAAAAAGAGACTTTTCCATTAGATTACATTTTGTATGATGGATTATGTAGAAAAAGTAGAATTGGGCTGAAAGATCTATCGCTTTATCACCTCTTCAGGTTGTAAATCGTGTTTTTATAAAGTAACTAAGTAATTAATTACTTTTGAAAATAAGTAATCAGTAAAGTAACGGGATTACTTTTTTGGGGAAGTAATCAGTAATTAGTTACTGATTACTTTTTTCAAGTAACTTGACCAACACTGGCAGTTAGGCATGGGGTCCCTCAGGGCTCTGTACTTGGACCATTGCCGTTTTCTATGTACCTGCTGCCTCTTGGTGTTCTGTTACATTCTTTAATGTAACCTTTAATTGTTACGCTGATGACCTGCAGCTTTATGTTCTTTTAACCATTGGAAATTGTGCTGAAGTCTCTAAACTAGAATCTTGTCTATCTGCAATTAAGGGCTGGTTATCGGATAATTCCTTGCTCCTAAATACTGATAAAACAGAGTTGATGGTCATTGGGCCACACAAATTTCAGCACTTGTCCCAAAATTTCATCTTGAGAATTGATGACAGTGTCATAAATTGTAGGGACAAGGTAAAAAAACTTGGGCGTGTGGTTTGACATGGTGCTCTCTTTCGAGTCTCATGTAAAAGAGATAACAAAGACCGCCTTTTATCATTTGAGGAACATAGCCAGAATCAGACAAGTTTTGTCAAGCGACACTGCAGAGGTTCTTGTCCATGCATTTGTGTCCTCACGCATTGATTATTGTAACGCTCTTCTTTCAGGGCTACCAAAGAAAAGTTTTAGAGGTCTACAGATGGTACAAAATGCAGCTGCTCGCATTTTAACAAGAACCAGGGGCGGAGCGGGGGGGTGGCTTACGGGGCTTAAGCCCGGGTTGTTTTGTCAGAAGCCCGGGGTATTTTGGAGTGTAATTTTTTCATAGTTAGATGCCTGGCTGACAACTGTATAAAACAAAAACCTCACCTACAAGGCTTTAAACGGACTGGCACCGTGCTCTCTGATCTCAGGACTCTGGCCTTCTAAAGGTTCCTAGAGCCAGAAAAACGACAATTGGAGAGTGTGCTTTTTCTTTTCATGCCCCGTTTCTGTGGAACAACCTCCCTCAAGATATCAGGCAGGCATGCTCTGTGGAGGTTTTTAAAACTAAGCTGAAGACACATTTGTTCACCCTATCTTACATGTCTTAATTCTATGGCTTTTAGTTTTGAAATTTTTACTGTTTTTAACTTGTATTGTGTCTTTTACCTGTATTGCTATGTATCGCTTTTATTTTATTTTTTTATCTTTTTAGTTTCAAATAGTTGTACAGCACTTTGTTTGAAAGCGCTTTATAAATAAAGTTATTATTATTATTATATTACAGCCTTATGTAATTTTGGTGATTTCACATTTAAGGTCATTGTTTCATTCACCTCTAGACTGTTTTCAGTGTTGCTGCTATTTTTAGATCTCTTCGTGGAAGTCCAGCTTTGTCCCCTTAAATATGAGCCTATGTGATGTGCACCGATTCTCCTCCAGTGTCTCAAAACAGTGCTCCTTCAACTTAACTTTTATTTTTGGTAAATGCAGTGGGCTGGCACACCTGCAACTTTGATTTTTTCCTCTGAATGTTTTCCATCAGATGGATATTACATAGAAGTCCACATTGACGCCCCGCCCTAGAAAACAGTTCAGAGTCTATAATCTGGTAAATCTTGGAAAAAGTCTAACACGAATGCTTCAAATTTGTCTCCTCAAACTGTTGCCTCTTCAGCTGATATAGAACTATATCACAGACACTCAGCTCTAATGCTCAGCAAAGATCCGTCACATGCTTTTCATTTGAAAGAAAAGGTGAAGTTTAAGGTCCATGGTAAACATTCTGGGGCACACACAAGAAGTTGTTGGCACTTCCAAGGGGTGGTTTAAAAATAAGAGCTGTGGAAGCTATCTAGACATGCCCAAAAAGATGGCCAACCATGTGAGATTGGGCAAATTTAACTAAAGTAAGGGTCTTTTTACTGTCATGGTTCTGTTCATGGTTCAGAAAGTTCTTCATCACAAGCCATATTAATCTCAAAATGTCTGGCTTCCAATAACCTAGACTCTGTGGACATTGGACTGCTTTTCACTCGGCTTTCTTTCCTTACTTACATTTTTTGATACCAGACAAACTGCAAATGCACCTGGATACCTGGATAAAAGAACACACACTGGAGCACTTTCAGTCATGGACTGGCCTCAGAACCTGTACCTCAGCATTATTGATGTGGGATCATTTTGACAGATGGGAACAAAAGGCATCCAACATCCAAAGAAGAGCTTTGGGATTTAGTTAGCTTGTACTGTTGACACCCTTAGCTAGTTAGAATCTAGCATACTACAAAAACTGAGGTGGTCAGCCTTTAGTCAAAGGAAGTAAGGATATAGCACATTTAATTGTAAAGGGTCATGTTGATTATTGATTAAATTTAGGTCAAGAAAAACGTAAACTTGCTTAAAATTGATGACGATTGCTTCACTACTCCTTGTAATCCGCTTAAAAGCTGCAGCTAAAATATGGTCATAGACTAAACATCTATTGCTGTCTTCATTCATTGGCTTTCTGACAGCAGTAAAGGGATCCGAAGGACCTATCCTGGTATCTATACAAAAAGCACTGCTAATATATAGTGATCCCTACACTAAGCCCTTTATCGCAGCAATTAGCCGGATGTCTTTTAACGGCCAGAGTAGAAAAGGGCTTTAGAGGGGGCAGTACAGGTGTGAGGGAGCAGCGTGAGTGCAGAGAGGATTCCTTAAATTATTCATTTACTGACTGAATGAGTCAGTGGATTACTGAGTGAATGAGCGACATACAAGCTTTTTACCTTCTGGCTGACCAACTGGCTGAGTGTTGCAGTAGAGGACTGGCTGGAAGTGAAACAAAGCAGCTTGCTGATTGTCTAGCTGAATGTGTTTCATAGAGGATGTTTGTGATGCATAAAAGATAGCTTCCTCCTTCTTTGTGTTTCTTTGTGGCGAATTTTATCTCAGTGTTGGTGTGTTTGATGAGGTGCGTGTCTGATATCAAAACAGCTACAAGGGAAGCTGTTTTCCGAGTGAAAGTATCCATAAGTGCTGAGGGAAACATATGCACGTAAATCCAAAAAGTCGTTTGGTATGACAGGGGACTATATTTAATCAAGAGACAAACAGTGTTTTCTAAATGTGTGTTTCGAAATGTGACAACACATCGCTGTTTCTGTGTGTCTGTGTGTTTTTTGGAGTGTTTTCATTGTTGCAGACACCTGATGTTTAAAGAGCTCTAATGCTCTTTTTCCAATCTGACAACAGCATCAATGTAAATTGTCCCGGGAGACACATACTTATAAACGCACATGCACACAAAAAACCCAGCTTGGGGATTTTGAAGTGATTTGTTTTCACTCTGCTTCTTGAACACAGGCAGACACACAAACAACCACCCTGAATGAAACACTGGCACTTTAACCGACACACGCGCACACACAGAGACACAAAAGCACTCGGCGAGTAAGACAAACGGACACGGAGAAAATAGATAACTTTAACTTAAAAGAGAGACACAAAGTTGAAGAACGCGAGACAGACACAGAGGTGTGTACATGCGTCATTAAAGCAGCGAGACAGAAGGTTATATTTGTGTGATGGCTGTGAAGCTGCTCAGGAGATACAAACACCAAACATAGCAGATAAGAATGCAGGTTGACTGGTTATCAGCGAGGAGAAAACTATCTGAGCCAAAGAAAGCGAGTGTGTAGTCACTCTGTCTGACATCTGAATTTTCCTTCAAGTTCATATTTAGTATTATATAAAAAAATATATGGTTTTATGCTGGCCCTCTATTTACAGTTTTTTACAGTCGCTAACAAGCGCCTACCCATACTTCAGATACCTTTTCTAAACTCTTAACACAGACCCACACCTACAAAACACAATTGGCCAAATGGATAATATCCTTCCCAAAAATACACTTTGTTAAATATATACTAACTCCTCATTTCAAAATTAGAACACATCTTTCTCTGCACACACTAACTGTACAAAAACACTATAAATCTGACTCAAAATGAAATTAGTCTGTCAAAGAATAACACTTGTTTTCACTTCACAAGGTACATGCAGTCAATCAAAGTACACCAGGTTTCAAAATACTGGCTATTATTGACATTACAAAAACTGCATAGACATTTATGTTTCAGTTTCACAGGTATTTGCATGCGAAACATGCAATCCACCATATTGACACCAGAAATGTCTTGGTTGGTAACTGTATGTCCACATGTACAGTAATGTTCACATTCAAAAGCATTCCAGTAATAAGCAAACAAGTTTTTGTTTCTTTACTGTTTACCACAGGAGGTACAGTAGAAACACGGTATGATAGGACAGAGAAAGTTTTACAGTATTGCTTACAGTGAACAAAATATCCATGAAACACACAAGAGCATTCTGAACAAAAAAACAACAGCAAAAAGCCAAGATCAAAAGGGGGGGAGGGGGAGGGGGGCTATAAAAAGGCAAAAGATTTGCATCTAATCTCTGCGATCTTCAGGGTTAGGACACATGTTTTCATCAACATCACATCTGATGTTATCCAAGTCGATGCACCTGGGATAAAACCGCCTGGTATGTCGGATCCACCGACATATCATTGCAGAAGCAGAGGTTTTTATACTGTATCTAAGGTTTGGGATATTGTTTTTGCTATTGTGGGATGTTGTGTGTTAACATTCGTAGATACTACAAAAACAGTTCATGATTTTGCTGGGAGGTATAGCTTGTCTGTTAAGAAAATGTAAGCATTGTGGAAATGTGTTCACTGACTGCATATTGGGTGAACACGACATGAAATGTAAGAATGGTATGGCCACAACAGACCGATGCTGTGCTAATTGTGTTTAGAGTTTTGCAAATGTGACAACTGTTTGGACAAACGCTTGTTAGCGACTGTAAAAAACTGTAATCACTTCCAATGATTCATGTGGAAAACAGGATCAATTAAATAGTTTGATTTGGATGGAAAATGGTTTGTTTTAAACCTAATCCACAGAGATTTCCTTTAGGTATTCCCATATCTTAGACTCCTTTTTAATTCCCTTAATATTTTTTTTTTTATTTTTTATTTTTGCAATGCCAGTCAGTAGTAGCAGGGAAATCATTCAAACTTTCTATCATTTTAGCTTATGGCTGAACATTAAGCAAAAAACTATATATAATTGTGCTTTTAGTTGTTTTTTAAATTTATGTATTATTTTTACTTTATCAGATTATCAGAGAATTATTCTGTAATTTCAAATCTGGACGTGCCGCTTTACCTGGAATGCAAAAGTACAGGAAAACCCACAGTGGTGTTCATTTAGGCCAGGTTACTCTGCACAGCGCCATGGAGAAAATTAACCACAAAAAACTATAAACTACATTTTTTTTCCTGTTCTGATGTCTTTACCAAGATGAATATGTAAGAAACCTTACCCAGCCAAGAATCATGGCTGTCATGGATGATCAGATCAAGAACACATTCTGGAAAAATACTAACTGTCAAAGAAAATTATTTTACAGTTTTTTCTGAATGCTTAAACCCTAACTGTGATTCCTGTAGCACAATCTCTAAAACTATTCAGACTTATAGCAAAACCACTCACTGAGTTTGCAAAACTAAAAGCACAAAAACTGCTTTGCACTCAGTTTGGAATTTTGTAACACACACTTTGCAAAACTGTAGGCACAATTCACTGCACAACACTCAATTACCAAATTTCCAACACACTCCTAGCAAAAGTATACACATGTATGGTTATCATTAACACTAATTTGCCAACTGTCTGGCACACTTTCACATGTGAAAACTTTCTTAGATAATTAGTTCACTTTGCAATCAGCCTAAGCACTATAATACAGGTAAGCTCTGTGTGCGGAGTACAATGGAGGGAGCAGAAAGAGTGAGAAGTAGAGGAGGCTGAGGAAGAGGACGTGGAGGTGAAGAAGTAGGATGAAGAGGACGACAAGGACAAGGAGGAGCAAAAGGAAGACGAGGAGGGGGGAGAGGAAGATGAGGAGGGGGGAGAGGAAGGGTAGGAAGAGTAAGAAATAGAATTGCTGATGACATCAGAGCTACAATAGTGGACCATGTAATCAACCGTGGAATGACCCTGAGGGTAGCTGGCCAACGGGTCCAGCCTAACTCGAGCCGCTACACTGTAGCAAGTACCATAAGGACATCTTGAAATGAGAATCGGTTAGTACAGTCACTTCGCACAAAGATTTGTAGCACTGCCGTATGCCAATGAGAAACACACCAATACCACTGATGTAAAAATACTGAAATTGTTACTTTACAGAATTGCTAGATGACCAGATGCTCGGGGCAGAGGAAGCATGTTCACTGCAGACCAAGTAACCCATATAGTCATTATGGCGATTGCAAATAATCCTATACTTGGAAATAAACACTTGTGTTTGTTTTGATGTGTTTGAATAAACACCAGTACTTGAAGTTTGGATCCCTCTATGCTTATGGATCTATGACAGAAGTATGAGCTCAAACTGACATAGCCTACCTTGTGCACAGAGAAAGCAAAAGCCAGATGTGTTTTGTATTCATACCATCAGTGTGTAGTTGGCGCATTGTGTGCTTAGTAGATGATGGCTTGTGTGTACTGTTTGATACGGAAACACCATTTTTACGAAGGTGTGAAGAGTTAATCTAGCTGTGTTTGCTTTTGCAAGAGAACTACAATGTTTTGATGATTGGGTGACAGGTTTTCTTATTTGTGTGAAGAGTTTTGCAAAATTAGCCAATGGTTACAAAAAATGTGCTTAAGCAATCAGAAAAAACTGTAACTACTTCCAAGAGTCTGATAGGAGAGAGTGTGAATTTGTGTGATGGAAAGTCCATGTGTGGGTTGCACATATTACTGCATTTCATGTTTCATTAGAGGCATAGAAAAGGCTTTCAGTAATGAGAGCTCTTTTAGTCTTATCTCAGAGAAACTTTGTTAACAGCAGCAGTTTGAAAGTCGTTTCTAGTCTTTCCTCTCAAAAAAGCCTTTTTCCTTCCAAAGTATGGCTGTGCCATATCATATCTTCTGTGATAATACCGATATTTTAAAAATGTTTACGTCACGCAAAACTGTCACAATGCAATAAAATTATGACAATGCATTTACATTAAGAGCGATCAACTTCTGATGATACTTTAAAAGGCAACTATTTTAACAACCCCTGTCAAAACACAACATTTGGCAAAATATGCAACAAAACAAAAAAAACCCTGTTATCATTAAATATGGAAGCAATAAACCTCACCACTTAAATGAAATTGTGGATGGAAACTACTATTAAGGTTACATGGTAGAAAACCAATGCTTTACCAGCTGGTTAAAAAGCTCGACTCCAGATACAAGTTCCCATTTAGAAAATATTTTATTTATGTTCTATGACAATGTTGCGCAGGAAACTTTTAAAATAAAGTGTTGAGTTTTGTTACACTTAAACTTAAATTTTCCATGGCAAGCACTGCCGAGGCTACTTTTGTGCTCACATTTAACTTATGCTGGGTCACTGTGTATAATGCTGGGTCACTACTTTTGCACTACAATGCTGCTGTTGGCAGCCTGATGCAATACACTACACTGCAAATGAGGTAGTATGTCATATAAATACCCCTCATTCACACACACTTACGAATGTTGCTGCCCGAAAGCTGCAAGCATCAGTATAACATTTTGTATATTGTCATAAATATAATTATATATAATTATAATTATAATTTCAAATTGTATTGAAATATTGTGGTATAATTTTAAGGCTATGTCGCTCACCCTTATGCAGAAGCAGGTGTTGGAGTTTCAGGTGTTCATGAAAAGTGCTTTGAATTATGAATTCTAATCTCATCTTTGCAGTTGAGGGTCTTGTTACGCAAATGTTAATGTGTTAATGTTTATGCTAGAGCTAAGGAATTCAGGTGTGATCCAACACCAGTTAAAGCACATCAGATATGTAAGTATATGCAAGTTTGATGCTTGTCAATGCATGGCTTTTCTATTATGCAACATGCATGGGATTTTCAATGTCACCTCTAGCGGACTTCAAATTAGGAAAAACAAACAGACAAACAAAAAGCTAGCAAGGATCCCTGACACCACTGGCACTCGCAGAATTATTCTGTAGCACATACTGATCTAAACTGTACAATGGCTTTCTAGACGACGCAACTTTGAACCCATATTAAACCTTTAAACGTAGAAAGGCTAATGCCAAAGCAACAGCCCCAGGACCATCAAGCAGACTACAGACAAAAAGGCACCATCTGGGTCAGGTTCAGATTCCAAACGGTCTTGCTGTGAGGCAATGGTGAGCTATCCTCTGAGCCACCATGAATAATATGATTTGATCTGTTGTTTAATAATTTAAAGCTGATGGAGGGAGAGAGAGAGAGAGCGACAGCAGTTTGAAATAGAAATAAAGCCTCATATTTAAATGCCACAAAAACAACCTTTAAAATACTGCCACTCCTCTCCCAGCTTTGTTTACCCTTTGACTGATTGGATTGTCTTTAAATCGATTGTCTCATTTGACGCAGGGAACAACAGGAAAGTCTTTTGAGAGTGGTTCTCATTGATTTTGAGGCAGTGTAACCTCTGACTTTGTCAAGTTTCTTACCTCTGGAGTAAAACAGACATCTATTTTGAATGTTGAATCACTGCGAGCCCACTGAATGGTATTATTAAATATTTCAAGAAGGATTATAAATATATCTAAGATTTACGCTGCATAATCTTGAATTTTCTAATTTAGCAGAGCCATAAATACACAGTTCATGTTCCTGTTTTTCTCACTGTCCATCTGTCGACTGGACTTTCCAGTTTGTAACTTGACCAAAGTCACTTCAATAACACAAACACGCACACACATACTCACACACAGACTCCCCAGTTACATCTTATGCCTCCTGCAATACACTGATAAGGCCGTCTCTGTCTCACTCTCCATGTCTCTCTGATTTTCTTTGTCTCTCTTGCTTTTCTCTGTCTTTTTCCATTCTGTGCTGTTTTGGTCCATCTGGTTCTACTATTCTTTGTCTTGTCTTTCCATATTTATATGCCTTGCTCCCCACTATTTTTACCTTCTATTTCAAATCATGCTGGTTATTTGCCAGTTCACTTGGTATCCTGGTCGTTCTTTGCTCACAAGAAAACACATTATAACTTATAACTATTACAGTCATACATAAAGTACTGTGCAAAACTCTTGCAGGTTCTCTCCGGGTACTCTGGCTTCCTACCACTGTCCAAAAACATGAAATTCGTGGGGTTTGGTTAATTGGTGATTGTAAATTGTGTGAATGAGAGTGTAAATGGTTGTCTGTCTCTATGTCTTAGCTCTGCGACCTGTCCAGAGTGTGCCCTGCCTCTCACCTTATGGTAGCTGGGATTGGCTATAGCCCCCCTGTGACTCTGATAAGGATAAGCGGAAGTGAATGAATGGATTGGCTGACCATCTTTATTTGTCAACATATCCTGAACTCTTTTGAATGACATTCAAAGTTCTTCTTTAAATGTTGGCTGCCTTTTATTCTGTTCCCTGTCAAGATGACCTCAAACTAAATCAATAATGCTTGATCTGGGCTCTGGGGAGGCCAATCCATGAATTCATTCCACTGTGTGCTTTTCTATCAGGTAGGCTTTGAGGTCATCGTCATATTGAAAAATGAAGTTTCCAGATTGAAGTTTGAATCAAATTCTGACAGCACTTTTCTGCATTCATAATTCAATCGATTTTGGCAACATCTTAACACCACTGGCTGAAAAATCACCACAGAGCCCCACCAGACTTTACAGTTGGCTGAGACACTCAATGTAGCTCACTCTTCACCTACTCTGTACATATTAACAATGATGTGAATCAAGCTTTCAGATTTGGTTTAATCACTTCATAAAACCTGTTACTTCTGATTTTCAGTCCAGGTCTTGTGAAATTTGAGATACCTAAGCCTTTTCTTCCCGTTTTTTTTCCATTGTACTGAGACAATTGCTGATGAGGCTTTGGTAAACAGAAGATGAATATACAAAAATAACAAAGTGCCAAAAGATACACTTTAAAATTGTTTGCGTGGAAACAACATCAGCTCAATCTTTGAGTTAAGTTCATTTTTATGCTTAAATGATTCATTCATCGGTATTAAATGACTTAAAGAAAAAAGAATCATTCCTCTAAAAAAACAAAATGAGTTGTAATTCAAAACCTTTGCAAAATACTGTATTTGATGTTTTCCCTGAACTCAGTACAGTGGATGTCTAGAATCCATGCTTTGAAATTGATTTTGACTTGTGGCAGCTTTAAGCTCCATAACAACATATTTTGGAAATTATCTAAGTTGTGTTTCTAGTTGAATTCTTTGCTTTATTAGAACAAAGCATTTTAATGTATTGTTACACCGAAACTGGAGAATAACAGCAATGTAGCTGATGGTCATACAGTATCCAGAGAATTTAAAAAAGAGAAGAAGAGTCTTCTGAAGATGTAAAGAAAACACTTTTCCTGTACTTTAGAGAAACCACGATAAATGCATCAAAATCAAGTTCACATATCAAAGTGTGGATGAATATTTACACTGTGCATTGTTTTTTTTGGCAGAGGTACCATTATTTCCAGACTTTAGTAGTGTCAGCGATGTCAAAATCAGCTTGAAGGAAGGGTTGAGTTATCGTTTGAAGTAAATTTAGTTTAGTAATATACTGATGTACCATATTTTTAAAGGTTTGTGTAGGGGGTTGGTAAGGTGAGGGTGCAATGGGAAACAGGGAGGGCATGTATACATGTTAGTATAGTCCAAACTGTAAGACCATCAACTTTAAAGTGAGATGTTTCCCAGTCCCATAGGCAACCCTTGTCGCAGTAAATGCGACTATAAGAACATATATTCAGCTAGATTTCAGACAACTTTGTTTAAAGAAGACAAATTTGAAAAATTTCATGCATTTCTTTCTCAGCATTCGAGTACAAAAAGCATCATTTACTGAATAACTTGCCTCAAAAATGACTCAATTTATGTTGACTGTGATAATTTCGTCTGTGGGTAGAAAATTGCTGGATCAAATCAAGCCTGCAGCGGGACAATCAGCAGCTTGTCAGTGTGATCACTACCACAATTCAAATGATGCATCTTCCTTACTATGTGAAGATTGTAACTGTTCTAGTTAATCTTGACTGTGTCTCAGCCAAATGTGTACCTCTCCAAACTCCTGAAGAACACTCTACTGATGGCTGAATTTTTGTGCTTTGTTTCTGTTATACTTGAATGACAGAGTTGGTAAGTCTAATCAGTCGGTTTAAATTACTGCATTGGTGTAAAGCCACCTGCTGTAGAACAGAAAAAAAATTATGTTTACATAGTGTGTGTCTTAGAATTCTTGGACAGCACAGCACTCTTTGAAATCCTATTCAATTTTGTAATATGAGATAAAAACTCATTAGATTGAGAGCAAAACAGCTTATACAAGCAACTGCTAATGGCGCTCTGAAAATGTAATGCTACCCTTAAACTGTAGATATACTTACATCAGTTGTGAAACAAAGAAGCAAAGAAAAATCTCAGATAGATGGAGTTTCAAGGATGAAGATAGTGTACACATTCTAGTAGAGTATCATTTATTCCACTTGGCTTTTTTTAGCATAAGGATACAGGGTTGCATTGATACACAGATTGGTATCACATCAGGATCTTATAGTAAATATAACGAGACATGTAACAACATGTGGGGAAAAGGAGTGGATCTAATTTTCTACTTACTATTTGCAAATGCCATCCACTATAATTTAATTGTTAAAAATGAGAAATAGATTTTCTTTTTTGTGGTATTTTTGTGGTATTTTCAGACTACTGACATAAATCTTTGTGAAACAAACAAAAAAAAATCCTGCAAGCAAAGAACACACCAAAAGTTACCTATCTAAATGGCTGTGAAACAAATTGAAATTGTCATTGACTAAATTTGAAAATTCATCACACAAATGGCAGAGAAAAAAACTAGAACATTTAAAGTACATCATCTCATCCATGTCTGCCTTCACTTCACCCACCCTGCAGCGCTCCTCAGCTCTGCTCCTCAGGCCTGAAGCTGATCTGATTTGGGTGCTCTGGTCTGGATTTCATTCTTTATTTGCTCAGATGAATTCTCCACACTATGGACTCTGCTCAGTTCAACCACGATTACCCATTGGGTTGGTTTGCTCTGCACAGCCAGCAACCTACCCAGTTCTCCATACATCACACATGCCCAGCATCCCATTCATGAACTGTTCAATGCTGCAGTAATTGTTCTTCTTTTAACAGTGCCTTAAATAATATATCAGTCACATTTAGCTACCTCTGTTTCGTGTTATAATTCATATCAAAATACTCAGATACTGTAAACAATAAACGTGGCTTGGCAGCCAGGCATGGTGTGAATGCTGAACAAGATTTCTGTGGGACTGATTTGTGATTATAGATATGAGTGCTTGTTTTTTCTTTTTATCCCACACATCCCAAAATTCATTATATGATGAATCAATCCATTTTAAGATGAGTCATGAAATATTAGATGATGGGGTTTTGTTTTAACAGAGTGATGTGATTTTTTTAAATGCCTCCCTTTGCAAATAATTATGTAATAATTGAGGCAGTAGAAGAAATTACTGATACACTGGATAAAAATAAATATGCAGTTGGTATTTTTGTTGACCTCAAAAAGGCCTTCGACACAATCAATCACTCAATTTTACTGGATAAATTGGAAAGATATGGTATTCGAGGGAAAGCTGGTAACTGGATAAAAAGCTACCTAACAGGTCGGGAACAATATGTTAGCATAGGGCATTACCATTCAGAGAAACTTGGTATTACATGTGGTGTTCCCCAAGGGTCAGTGTTGGGACCAAAACTTTTCAATGTATACATAAATGATATTTTTGATGTTTCTCAAGTACTTAAACTCATACTGTTCGCAGATGACACCAACATATTTTTCAGTAGCGATGATTATACTGATCTTGTAATGACTGTAAACAGGGAGCTAAAATTAATAAAAAAAAATGGATGGACATAAATAAATTATCATTAAATATAAATAAAACTAAAGCAATGTTTTTTGGTAATTTAAAATATAATATAGAATTACCAATTATCATTGAAGGTGTACCAATTGATAATGTGAGTGAAAACAAATTTTTGGGAGTTATAATTGATAACAAAATTTCATGGAAACCCCACGTCAGACACATAAAAACCAAAATTTCCAGAAGCCTCGCAGTTTTGAACAAAGTGAAACAATTCCTTGATAAAGATGCACTTCGTACTCTGTACTGTACCCTGGTTCTTCCATAGCTTACATATTGTGTGGAAGTGTGGGGAAATACATATAAAAATACAACTAATCCATTAGTCACAGTACAGAAACGAGCACTGCGTATTATTCACAAGGCTGGTTATCTAGATCATACTCACAAATTCTTTCTTCAGGCAAAGTTACTTAAATTCCAGGATCTGGTTAATTACAATACATCCATAATTTTGTATAAAGCTTTTACTAAACTTTTACCGGCAAATTTACAAACTAGATTTGAAATTCGAGAAAAGGTTTATAATGTGAGAGGCTTTGGAGAATTCAAATTACCCAGAACTCGAACAACCCGTAAAGGCTTTTGTGTGTCTGTATGTGGTGTGAAAATCTGGAACAGTCTGAGTTTACAATTGAAACAATGCAAAAATATTCATAGATTTAAATTTCTCTACAAACAGTTGGTCTGGTCACAGTATACTCAATGATGGGTTTTAGTGTGCTCTGTAATGTCTGTCCTCTTACCATTGCTGGTATGGATTCCAAAATAAAAAATAAAAAATAAAGTGTGCGTATGTATGTACATATATGTACTTGTGTGTGTAGATATATATGTATGTATATGTATGTGTGTCTGTTACTTGTAGTTATTACTGCCTGTTACCTGTGGTAATGCAATTTATAATTTATATATTCTGTATTCAGTTATGAAGGCTCTAATTGTTGGTTGCGAGCTGCCGCTTAGATGCTTGTATCTGCCCGGGGCTGTTGATGGGTCTGTATGCAATGATGGGCGTAGCTGCGGGAAGTTTATTGTTTTTTTTTTGTTGATGAGTGAGTATAGGGGTGGGATTTAATAAGTTTTCTTCGTCCCACTCCTTTTTCAGGCAAGTTTTGTTTTTTGTTTTGTGTATTTTATGTTCAATATAGGTATTTGTTGTGCCTGAAAATGAATAAAAAAATAAAATAAAATTAAAAAAAAAAGGTGAAAAATAACTGCCGATGGGTTGAGCAGTAATGATAAACTGCTATCGCACTCTTGTTTCCCATAGACCACATTGATTACACCGATCATTGTTATGTGAACATCCCAGGTTACATATGTTTGTCTCCATATTATCGCCTGCCTCTGTTCATTCTCGAGAGCCCATTTGGTTTTAACACATGAAGTTTATTCTACTGTCAGTTCTCATTGGCTATTTGTGCTCTTTTAAACGGTAGCGCCAGCCAATAGAGTTTACTCAAGGTTACCATGTCATAGCAGGTGTTTCCTGAAGAGACGGAGTAAATAAAAAATGGGCCAGATGACTCAGCGATCCTCAGCAACCTGACGCACACCTACGCTCACATGCTCATGTGTCTTCACACCCACACAAACGATGCACAAAAACAAGACACAGACGCATAAATATTTTCAGCGTGTTACTCTACAAACTTTCAGACATCCTCCCCCTCTTGCTCCTTCTCTTTGTCTCTCTCTCCCACACAAACACACTCGAGTGCACGCACACGCATACACATACACACGCACACATACACATTTCTTCCTTTTTCCGCACACAATATGGCTCATGGCACACAGAACAATGAATAGTGCAATGAGTGGCATGTACAGCTTAACTTAGGCTTTGGTGTGTGCGCGTGTCTTTGTGTCTGAGCGTATTTGATGTCAGCAGGGTTGATTCACACTCACTTACCCCCCGACAACTGGAATCATACCACCCGCTTCTTGACGAGCTCACATCAATACACACACACACACATACACACACACGCATGCACGCACACACACAAAGCTAATTAGGAGTCTTCATTATTGTTGGATTATGCTGTTCAGCTCCAGAGCTACAGGCTTTTCTTTATGGGTGCAAAGGAGCTAAGGACTCTTAAGTACATTTAGCAGACTGCTAGTTTGACTTAAATAATGGATTTGTGCACAAAACTATCTAATAAAGTAGTGTAGCATTACACACGTTGGGTTCTTACCTTAAAATTTATGTTTTGGATGACAAGCTGCGATGTTAGTAGTCTAAGTAAAAGGCAAATGGCTCCATCTGTAGAAAGAGAAATTTGACAGTAATTATGATAGTAGCACATCGATGGCACTCAAGCCTCCCTTGGGGATGAAAACCACAAACCCTGTGGTTGAATCAACCTTCCTCCTAAACCACTACACAACGCCCGAATGTCTCTATCCCCAGATGTGTCCTCTAGCTCTTTCCAAGGCAACCTAAAGCATCCCCAAGCCAAATTAGACACAGTATTCGGAATAAGCCCTCCACTGTGTTTTAAGTCCACCTGAGGGAAATTCAGGAAGGAGGTTATTACCATATCTGGTCCACGTCGTTTGACTACTTTGAATGTTAAAGAGCACTAATTTGTCCTAGTTCTCTACCCATGTTCTGAAGTAAGCAGTCACCTGCGAAAAGAACATTTTTTTCAGCTATGTCCAAACGTAGCAATTTTAAAACATTTTAAAAACCAATTTATTTACAGTCTCTGCAATTGGCGCTTGTTTGCTTAATTTGATTTTTTTGTCTAATTTTTTCTCTATGCCCCTACGTAGTGTGACCATAATCTAACAGACGAAAGACAACATGAACATATTGAGTTTATATTGAGTGTCCATGTGCTTATATCAAATTGGCACACACTATATGGAAACTGGTGTTACGTGTCACTGCTCAAGGGCACTTTGGTAATACTGGGAACTGAACCTTCTCATTATGTTGGCTCTTCTATCCAATCTGCCACACTCAACTGACGCTCCCATGGTTCTCCTTCCCCTCTTTAAACCGCCCTGCTCCACTTTGCTTCTCTCATAAAAATCACGAAGTAAAATTTTTTTGCGTTTTATGATGACAGCGTATGAGTGTCTATTTATGTGTGCACACGTGACAGTACATATTAGTGCAGATGTGTTTGCCTCTGCTTGTGGCTTCCTGGCTGTGTATTTGCATGGGTTTGTTTGTGTCTGTTTTATTAAAGAGAGAACCCCGATGATCCAAACATCCGCCATGAGCCTGTACTTGACAACAGTGGGGAGAAAAAAAAAGCACACTTACACCAGTAATAATACTTTTTTAAAATCAGGTTCAGGGAGGGCAGCCATCTGCCTCAATCTGTTGGCAGGTGAGGGCAAAGTGAAGAGTAAAGGATGAGCATAGATGATTGCAAACAAAATAACACACAACTCTGGGTAAAATCATGGTAAAAAGAATTTACACCATTTATAATTCTAAGATTTTACCAATTAGGACATGATGAAAAAAATCATGGTTGTTAACATGTTGTAAAATTAGTTAATTTAACAAAAATTCAGCCAAAATCCAAATGCAATATGTGGAAAACTGAGTACATGTTTACTGTTTCCACAGGAATTAGGAAGGTAAGTAGCAGCCAGGTGCTGATAGTAAGTGTGAACACCTCTATGAAAGCAGAGGTTTTACCAGTTTACTGATCTGTAGCATTCAGGTGGGTGTTGACACAATGCCAAGAATGAAAGATACAAGCAATGATCTTCAAAGAAGCAATTGTTGCTGTCTTTCAATCTAATTCACAAGTGGGACATTCAAGACCGATCTTCCCAGGAATTGATGTCAAAGCAAATTCGATGCTCATAAAAAAAGTGCTGCATCTCAGACCCTACAGACCTCAGTTGTTAAATGTTAGAGTTCATGACAGCACAATTAGAAAGAGACTGAGCAAGTATGGCTTGTTTGGACATTTGCCAGGAGGAAGCCTCTTCTCTCTAAAAAGAACATGGCAGCATGGCTGAGGTTTGCAAAGTTGCATCTGAACAAACCACAAGAGTTCTGGAACAATGTCCTTTGGATAGACAATTCCAAAGTGGAGATGTTGGAATCACATTTGGTGAAAGCCAAATATGATTTGGGCTTATTTTGCAGCCACAAAACCTTAGCATGTTGCAGTCATTGAGTTCACCGTGTCCTCCTCTATATACCTAAGTATTCTAAAATCAAATATGAGGTCATTTGTCTGACAGCTAAAGCTTCGCTGAAACTGGGTCATGCAACAGAAAAATGATCTCAAGCACAACAGCAAATCTACAATAGAACTAAGCCAAACTTTTTGGCTTTATGTTCTGATATGGAAAACCTTAGAGCAGATGACATAGTTTGAACATTCTGTGTATCGTGACTGCATATTTAGTCCAAACTGCCTTCTAAAGGATGTCAGAGCTTTCTAAAATGGCACTGTGTGACTTTTCTTTCCAATATAAAGCTCTCCAAACTAGCCCATTATGCAAAACAATGTTTTTATGTATGAAGCAGCCATAAAAAGTAAACAGCACCTAGAAAGTCCTGACTTTATGTAAGTGCATGACTAACAGTGCGACAAACTGCAGACAGCTACTTCAGTTTGACAGTGGCTATGATGACGATCAAACTGTGCATGACAGCCATGCTCTACAATGTCTAGCATTATTATGAAGTTACTGGCAAAACCAGCATTAAGGGCAGGGGTAATATCAAGTTTGCTAAAAGTATTAACTTGCTGCAGGGGGCTGCTGTGTATGGTTTTATGTGGGTGTCTTTAACATAAATTCATTCTTGCCATTTCAATGAGTGAACTGATGAGTAGCTGATTATGCCAGATTCTAAATAGATTTAATGTTACGTATGTTCTACCTCCCTGCTCAGTACTAATATCAAATGTATGAAGTTTGGAATCCAAGTAACAACACGTTTGCTTTATTTAGCGACAGCAGCAAACTCATATGGTGTTTTGCTTGTTTATAAAAGACACTGCTCAAAACCTCCATCTGTGATGCTGAGTGAGATGCGTTGGACGGTTTCTTGTATGATGTACTGATTGTTCATTTAGCCTAGGACTTTATAAGATATACATGAGTGACTGGCACAGATCAAAATGCCCACATTTGCTTTAAGCTTGTGAAGAAATCCAAATAAGCACAGAAAAACATGCAAAAGCTATTTGCTATACGTACATATGACATGTGGAGTGCAGGAGAATATTGAATTCCAAAATCAACATTACAATTTAAAGCTCTGGAAAAGGAACAAATCATCACCCTGCAAGTATATGTATGCATTTGGGTGTGTGTGTGTGTGTGTGTGTGTCAGTGTTAAAGCCCCAGGTATTAGCTAGCCTAGTTTAAGGTGTCATGTGAACACACACAAACATTGAGATAGCATCATACCTGAGGGCCAAAGTTGTGCTGACCAGATGAGTTGTTTTCCTTTCATCTAATATGTGTGCATGCCTGAGTTTTAAGTTTTGGTTGTGTCTTGGGGTTTACAAGTATGATTTTTTTTTACTCTGTGTGCATGTTTGGTTTTTGGTTGATGGGTCCTATAGGGTCACAGCAATGACTCAGCACTTTAAGAACTTTCAGGAGGACTTTGCACCTTTGTAAAAGTGAGGAGGACAGGTGCCGCTAGGCTTTCTTAAGACGTGACAGGGAAGAGGTATTTCATTTCACAAACAGCACCTAATAAGTGAAAGTTCTCTTCTTCTATCTTATTTAACTTTAGCTGAACTTGTTTTTCAATAAGCCCTCCTTCACATTTCTGTCTCTTATAATCTGTTGGAAACAGTGAATAATATTTTTTCATTCTCAGAGGCAAGTTTGCTAATGAGTGGAGACTGAAGAGTTCTACTAATTTTCCATTTCATTGTAATCAAATTCTTTTTTGCCAGAACGGCAAGAATCAAATGTGCCTTTATTACCAAGTGCGTGTGATTCCTTAGTTTCAATGCAGCTCCTATTTTTTTGCTGTGAATTTTTTATGAATCATTAAATTGTAATATTTTCCTAGAAAATGGTGTAGTATTAAAATAATGCCATCTAACTTTATTGTTCTTTTGCTGTTCCGAGTTCACTTTAGCTAAGGGAAATGTTTAAAGCTGTTTGTAATGTAGAGCTGTACAGTGAAGTTTTTTTTTTAAATCTTTAAAATTATTTTTAGCACATTTTCTAGAAAAAAAAGGAAAATTTTGATCCATGTCTTTTGTATGTAAGTCCCTGTGTGTGCATAGTATTTGTGTGTATGCGCTAGTGTTTGTGTGTATTTCCCTTTCAGGGTTTTGAAAACTGCAGCTGTGATGAAAGTAGAAAAGAGATGGAAGAGAAATATTCATCTAGCTCTGTCTCCCACAATCCCACTGTATGTTTCAGGCCCACTGCCAGCCTTCTTTCTGTCTGTGTCACTATGTTCCCCCTCTTTGTGTCTTCAAGGTAAAAAGCTGCTCCCTCATTATGCACGTTTGTGCATCTGAGCACTAGAGAGAAAGAAAGGAAGGAAGTTTGAGCTTTGGATTTGCAGACCTGCATGCCGTTATGTTTTTGTTTTTTTCCACTGTGGTCCTTTACATAATGAAATGCATTTTTATTTATAAAGCAAGTATGTAAGAGTGCAGAGTAAACTTCACCATGACAGATGCAAGTGAGGGCTTTACGATGTAATTATGCTCAATAAATAAACCAAAGCAAAAGGAAGGAATAAGAGAAGCAAGCTGTGGGCACTCCTGGCTGAGAGAGACTGGCGAAGACTGGGAGAAAGACAAACAGCGAGCAGATCACAGTGCAGTGTACTCGAGACAGAGGAGGAAAATATGGAGGTACAAAAGGGAGACCACAGTAAATCAAATTCAAATTCAAATTTTATTTGTCACGTAAACAGTCATACACAGTACGATATGTAGTGAAATGCTTGGACAACTGCTCGTGACCTAAAGAGAACAAAAAAGGAAAAGGCTATGAATAAGATAGGAAATAAATATGAAAAATTAAAAAGGGTAAATTTAACTAGGAAGGAATAAAATATAAATTAAGGTTAAAAATGAAATAACTGTACAACACAAATTAGAATGAAGGGTAAATTTAACTGGGAAGAATAAGATAAAGATAAATATATAAATTAAAGTTGAAAATAAAATAACTGTACAACAAAATACACAATACACAATATAGAACTATATAAGAATGTATGAAGAAATCTAAATATATACACAATAACAGCAGCTGTACAAGTATTAACCGGAAATGAAGAATATAGTGACCAGTGTTGTGCAAAACCAAAGTCCAGAAAGTCCAGTGTGTGTGTAAGAACTGTATGTGTGGGTCAGTACTGTGTGGTGGTGTGATTGAGAGACCGTATCGCCTGCGGGAAGAAGCTCCTCCTCAGTCTCTCTGTGTTGGTCTTCAGGGAGCGGAATCGCTTTCCTGACCTCAACAGAGAGAACAGTCTGTTGTTGGGATGGCTGAGGTCCTTCACGATCTTCCTGGCCTTGGTCCAGCACCGCCTGCTGTAGATTGAGTGCAGGTCAGGGAGCTCGGAGCGGATGGTGCGCTCAGCTGACCGCACAACCCTCTGTAGAGCTCGTCTGTCCTGCATGGTGCTGTTCCCGAACCAGGTTAAGATGTTTCCCGCCAGGATGCTCTCTATGGTGCACGAGTAAAAGTTCCTGAGCACCTTGGAGGGCAGTTGGAAGTCTCTCAAGCGTCTGAGGTGGTAGAGACGCTGTCGGGCCTTTTTCACCACGGTGTTGATGTGACAGGACCATGACAGGTCCTGCGTGATGTGAACTCCAAGGTATTTGAAGCTGTCCACTCTCTCCACTGGGCACTCGTTGATGACAGGGGTCTGGTAGTTCCTCTCCTGCTTAGTGCTGAAGTCCACTATCAGCTCCTTTGTCTTACTGACGTTTAGAAGGAGGTTGTTCCTCTGGCACCAGTTCTCCAGATTCCTAATCTCCTTCACGTAGGCCGTCTCGTTGTTATCAGAGATCAGGCCCACCACGACGGTGTCGTCAGCAAACTTGATGATGGTGGTGGAGCTGGTAGTGGCCACACAGTCATATGTGTACAAAGAGTACAGCAGGGGGCTCAGAACACACCCCTGGGGGGCTCCAGTGCTGAGAGTGGTGGAGGCTGAGACATGTCCGCCCATCCTTACTGCCTGTGGTCTGCCAGTTAGGAAGTTGGAGATCCACTGACACATAGATGAGCTGAGTCCCAGATGCTCCAGCTTGGTGGTGAGTGTGGAGGGAATTATGGTGTTAAATGCAGAGCTGTAGTCTATGAAGAGCATTTTAACATAATTCCCCCTTCTAGTGTCCAAGTGAGTGAGTGATGTGTGGAGGAGATGAGAGATGGCATCGTCTGTGGAACGATTTGGACGGTAAGCGAACTGTAGTGGGTCCAGTGTGTCTGGTAGTGAAGAAATGATGAAGTCTCTGACCAGGCGTTCAAAGCACTTCATCACTACTGAGGTGAGGGCTACAGGGCGATAGTCATTGAGAGAAGCAGGGTGGGGTTTCTTCGGGACAGGAACAATGATGGACTCTTTGAAGCATGTGGTGATCACCGACTGAGATAAAGAGATGTTGAATATCTCAGTGAACACAGGAGCTAGCTGGTATGCGCAGTCTCTTAGGATACGACCTGGGATGCCGTCTGGTCCTGCTGCTTTCCTGGTGTTCACTCTCTTGAAGGCTCTCCTTACTTCATGCTCGGAGATGACGAGCACGTTTCCGGTGCTGGCAGTATCTTCCTGTCTGCAGCCGTTAGCGCCGCTAACACTAGCATTGTTGGAGACCTTAGCTGCAGCCTCGAAGTGAGCATAGAAAGTGTTCAGCTTGTCTGCCAGAGTCACGGCCGCGTTCGTCATACCGGTTGTTGGTGCTTTATAGTCCGTTATTGTCCTTAGTCCCCGCCACAGGCTCCTAGAGTCACTCTGTTGGAGTTGTGACTCTAGTTTCCTCCCGTAGCGCTGCTTCGCCTCTTTCACCGCCCTCCGCACGTTATATGACGCGGCTTTGTACGGGTCCATGTCCCCCGTCATGAGTCCCGTGTTGTAGGCAGCGGTGCGGGATCTCAGAGCGTCGCGGATGGTTTTATCCACCCACGGCTTCTGGTTGGGAAACGTTGTGATAGTCTTTGTCTCCACGGTATCATCCGCTAGTTTCCCGATGAATCCCACAACCGCTTCCGTAAACACGTTGACGTCATCGTCGGAGCTGTTTCTGAACATGCCCCAGTCTGCGTCATCGAGTGCGTCCTGTAACGCGGCCACCGATTGATCCGTCCAGCGCGCGACCTTCCTCTTAACCGGAACTTCCTGTTTCAGCCTTTGTTTGTATTTTGGCATGAGGAAGATGGCGGCGTGATCAGATTTGCCAAACGGGGGGCGGGATTGTGCCTTGTAGCCGTCCTTGACCGTAGTGTAGCAGTGGTCCAGTGTCCTTTCACCCCTGGTGGGGCAGGTGATGTGTTGATAAAAGTTCGGCGCTGCGCGTTTGAGGTTGGCGCTATTAAAGTCCCCCGTCACAATAAGCGCAGCGTCCCGGTGTTGTGTCTGGTGCTGTGTCTGGTGCTGTGTGAGTGCCTCATGCAGCTCGCATAAGGCGGTGACCGTGTCCGCTTGTGGTGGAATATAAACGGCACTTACAATGACCGATGTAAATTCCCGAGGTAGATAAAAAGGACGACACATGATGGACAGTAGTTCCAGATTTGGTGTGCAGGAGCGTGTGAGAGGAACAACGTTCGCACTGTTGCACCAGTTGTTGTTCACCATTAAACACACGCCGCCTCCCCTTGACTTCCCCGAGTCCCGTGTCCTGTCCATGCGGTGAACCGAGAAGAACTCGGCCAGCTGGATGGCGTGGTCCGGCACCGCTGGGTTCAGCCATGTCTCGGTGAAGCAGAGGAGATTGCAGTCCCGAATGTCTCTCTGGAACTTTATCCTGGCCCTGAGGTCGTCAAGCTTGTTCTCCAGTGACTGGACGTTGGCGAGCAGGATGCTAGGCAGAGGTGTGCGGTGTGCACGAGCTCTCAGCCTGTTCCTGACGCCGGCTCGCTTCCCTCTAGGCCGCCGCCGCTTCCCTTTGTTCTCCCTCGAGATCTCACTCGGCCAGCTCGGATCCGGAGTTAAAAACTTCGAATTGTGAGTACATTGTATACCAATAGAAACAAGAGTGTCACTGTCATACCTAATGTACCCAATGGTGATGATTTTGCCGATTTAGAAACGCTGAAAACTAACTTAAAAAACAAAGACAAAGAAAAAGTGGTCGGAGCAGTCGTGACGGCAGCCGACCTCACCGGCGCCATCTTAAAGTACAGTGGGGAAGAAAATGAGGAAGTTTTACACATTTAAACATTAATAATAATCTTCAGGGGGAAAAGCATCAAGGTGCTGTCAACATGTTTCAGAGAGTCAAGAGAAGATCTTGCAACATTGCTTCTGTTTTCATGACTTAGTCTCCAGCGACTCAGAGATTCCACACTGGAAATCAAGTTAAACAATACCTAGAGGCTAAACGATTGATAATAACCGCTCCGTGTATATTAAAAGCTAGAACCAGTATTCATAGAGGCTCTGTTGGAACATTGGCATTGGAAAGAATGGGAGAAAAGGGGATGAGCAAAGAGAAAACATGGTGATGGGATGCTCCCGGGATGTTACACTTGCATTCATTCATATGTATGCTTACATATGCTCACACATCAGGGCACTGACACAATGATTTTTAAGTGAAACAATTCAGGTCATCGGTAAATTATAAATCACTGGCTTTGAATTGCTCGTGTTAGCCAAAGATTTGAAGTTGTTTTCTGTTGTGTGATTCCAGTTTCTGTTAGACAACATGGAAATCTTTTATCCCATTATTCTGCATCTCACTTCTTTCCTTTTATACTGCTTTTGAGAATAGACTCTTAATTTTTGTGACACTCTGCTCTCTTACGCCTCCGACATTCTTGCGCAAAACTTTGATCCCACTCCTGTCAGCGTGACTGCACACAGAATATTTTCGGTTGTGCAAGGAGGTTTTCTTTTTAAAGCATCTTTAGTTGTTTGTGAGCTTCTTTTTTTTAAACTTTTGTTTCTCTAGCTCTCTGAATGCTTTCTCATTATCTTCACTTCATAACATTATGACCAACCGATATTTTGCTTTTCTTCTAAGCATCTATTTGGCTGCATAACATTTTTCAGTTGTTCCCAGCAGCCTTTTGCTAGAAATCTACCTTCTACCTTTGAAGAAGCTTTACTGCATTTGCCTCCTTTCCCTCCCCCTCTTCCCCATGCTGCAAAGTTCCCGTGCACCATCACTGCTCCTTAACTTGTTCTACCCCCTATTGTCATTACCTGTGTCTCTCTCTGCATGACCTCAATTCACAGGCAAGCTCACATCTATTGCCTCTCTGTGTCTCTATCTCCGTCTCTTGCCAGGTGTAGCTGTGCTGAGCTTCAGGCTAATGTGTGTGAGCGGCAGCGTCTATGTGTGTGTGTGTGTGTGTGCGCGTGTGTGCTTTATGAAGCATGTTTTTAGTATGTGTGTTTGTTCCTCTCTCCTCCTCTCTGGCCTCAATTTCCTGGCAGCCATTCCTTTTCTTTTTCCTCTCCCTCTTCTTTTTCTCTTTTATTTTCACCACATGCATGTTTCTCTCTCACCAGGTATATTTTGTTTTCAGCTTTAGGCTAATGTATGTGTGCAAGAGACAGCGATAAAGAGAGAGAGTGAGCGAGAGGGAGGGTGCCCTAGTTCTTGCAGTAAAACTGGAGGGGAAATAAAATAAACTGCAATCAAGGCAATAACAGTAAAATCCTTACATCGTAAAGAAATGTAACAAAAATAAAATAAAAACATACCTCGTCTGTGTGTGTGTGCTAAGAGGGTCTCTGTCTGTACTTATGATCTTAATTGTGAAGGAGATGTGGACCACTCCTTCCCTGCTGTCCTTGCTCCTCTGAAATACTCACTGGCAACTAGCACCCTAGTGGTGCAAAAGAAAATGTAAAAAAAGAAAAAGCAAAAAACTGATTGCATTAATCAAATGATCTCCTTCTTGGTTTTATTTGGCCTAGTATGGGAGGTTCTTGTGCTCAATTTCCCTCCATATCTTAAGAGATTCCCTCGGGCAGACACATCAAACACAGCAAAGACTTGTGAGAAGGGAATGTAATGGAGTCTACTGATGGAAAAGAAAATTAGTACTGAGGCTCCAAGTAAGTCTGTGGAATGGTGCCCCAATGGCTGCAATCATAATTCATTTATTCAGTGTGATATGTAAAAGGGAAATTCCTCATAGGTTATGTTAGACTTGCGGGACAGAAAAGAAAATCCACTTGTGATTGGACAGTTTCCAGTCATCAGATGTGTCATTTGGCTTTGACAATTGGATTATGAATCCGGGGATTTTGAAAGTTATTTTCATTCAAATCGCATACGTCCCTTCACATCACATTTTAACACAGCGTGTATCCCTACTAGAAGACACACACACAAAGTCACACAACCTCACACCAGGAAACAGACGTTTGAGCGTAATCAGGGAATGCTGCTCATGCTGGACAAACATTTTTCTTTACTTTACTTTTTGACTTTTACTTTTCTGTCGCTGTTTGGTTAGGTTTAAGCTCCAAAACTATCTAGTTTGGATTAAGTCAGTCAATTCACAATATTATACAGGTGTTACAACTCACAGCAAGCTGGCTTTTCTTGGTAACCACAGTTATGCATCTCTCAACAGTGACAATACTAGCAGAGCACATTTACCTGAAGTCTCATTTAATCTTTTCAGACACAGTGACCTGATGAAGTCTTTCCAACTACATCACACTTGGAAAAAAAACTGTTTTAAATTGTTCATTCAGCATATGTCACAAGTTGGGAGTGAGAATGGGTGTCGTAGTGGCACAGTAGTTAGCAGTGTCGCTTTGCCTGGTTTAAATATCCTGACCTTTCTTTGTGAAGTTTGCATGTTTTTGCTACAGTGGTGTGATTTTCCTTTGGGAACTCTGGATGCATGTTATATTAATTGGTTATTCCAAATTGGTTATGAATAAGAGAAGTGTGTAAAATAAAGCACTGTGTGAATACATGGTTAAATATGGCTTGTAGTCTAAAGTGCTCTCAGTAAAGCTCTATATACATCCTGGTATATCACAGCACAGTGTTATGGCTTGCTTTTATGCTTTCACAGATAGCTATACTGAAAATGGCTAAATGTATATCTGACAGTTACTAAGGTAACCACCAAGCATCCATGCTGAAAAAAGGCACTAGCGATGCTAATAGATAAGATTTGTATTCATGGAGGGTGAAAAAGTAGAATTGGAAGAGAAAGAAGGAATATACCAAAGATTACGTGACTGAACATATAGCATAAAAATGGTTATCACTACACTGGCTTTAAAGCACAGATGTAAGAATTGCAGCTTTCTTGGCTGTGGCCTGCCAATACCAATTCTTTTCTGTAAATGTTCTAGCACAAACAAAACACAAATCAACATTTTTTAATACAAAATATCATAAATAGAATAAATAATTAAGCTTTAAAGCTCTCTTAATAAATGTTCTCTTAATGAAAGTCTCTAAACAACTGAAAATAAAGTGCTCTGCTGCTAGCAAGAGCTACAGATAATCAAACTAACATGAGCTGCATTTAAATTACCAACCAAAAAGCAGATACAACAGATTTATATAACAAATCAAATGTCAGTTACTTAATAATTTCCCAATGTGTTTATGAATTCACAATGTAAATTCATGACATGACAAGTGATCCACATTTATTCATCCATAATTTTCCTCCTAACTCCTTTGGTTCTTTTGTTTTGTACGGAGGCCACTAACTTGTGGCTGGCTCTGAACTATGCATAGCTTTAGCAGCTTTACCTTTGTTGACTCCTTTTAAAAGTTCAACTCATTAAATTGGGTGATGGGGGAAGTGTCTGATTAGTTACAAACATTTTCATGATGGTCCCCCAGTGTTTACTTTGATGTGCTTTGTGTCTTCATTCCCAGTGAAGAGCTTCCATGCTAAAGGCATGTTAGCATGTGGTTGTGAGTGTGCATGTGTTAGCATGTGATATTTATGCAAGGGTATTTATTTGTAAAAGAACAATCCGCCATCTGTCATTTTTATAAATTTTCATAATTAAGATAAGTATGTAAGATAAGATAAACAGTGTTGGTGACTATGGTTACCAAATAAAGTAATTCACTAAATATTTGTACTCAGGTATTTCATTGGATGGTGGAAAGCAGGGGCCACTGAGATTAATTGGTTTTCCCTTGGCAAGGGGTTAATGCACATTCGCCACTGGGCTGACAGGGGGGCATTGTAAATGATGTAACCCAGAGAAATATCAGCAATCCGGTAAAGCTGCTGTCTCTTCCTCCCCCTCTTTCCTATCTTATCATCTTCTTGTTTCTCCCTCCCCTCTGTGCCTCTCAAGGCTCTCAGTCCCTTTTCTCTCCTCCCCATCATTTCCCCCTTCTCTCAGTCCTCATCACATCTGTTTATCCTCAAATACACTCTCTTCTATCATTTTAAACGTATTCTGCTTAGTCGGTCCTTTTTGCATTCATCTTCTTTTGTTCTTTCATCTCTTACTTCATAAAGCTTTTCTATTCCTCACTACTTTCTCCCCTTTCCTTACACTTCGCTTTACTTCGCTCCCTGTCTCTCCTGGAAATGCAGGGGAGAGGTAGAGCAATTGAAGGCAATATGAGATTGAAAAGAGAATAGAAACCTGAAAAGGATGGATTGAAGGGGGGACGGGGCAGTGAAGAAGAGTGGGAGGGAAAAGCAAGGAGACGATCAAAGAAAAAGGAGACTCCAGAGAGAGTTCCTGAATTAAATAGAAGATTAAATTGAATTAATATTGAATTGAGAGATAGAAAGAAGGCGGGAGATTGAAGCAGAGGCAGGTAGATGCTAAGAAACTGGCCCACATAACAACTATCAGAGTAACTAGCTAATAGATATATGTTCCCAGCATTAGGGTCTACAATTCATTTTGTTTTGTGGGAAGATTAATTTACTTCTCTCAGTTTCGTGCCATAATGACGTGAGAATAAAAATATGCAGCCTGATAAAAACTTTATACACAGAAAATAATGTGTAAGCCATTATAACCTCCTTTCACAGACACTATTTTCATTCCCAAACAGAAAATCTGCAGATGATGCAAGCCACAAAATTGCCTCAGCATAGTAAGAAAGAAATAGTAATTACCTACTTCGCTACATATAGAGGTGACAGAACTGGGTACTGTTAGCTTATTCACTGAATATGTGTGATTGGAGTCAGAGCTGCCATCCCTAATGGAATCGTATGCTTTGGTTTCTCTAATTAGATAAAAAGTTGATACTTTATGTTGTAAAGTCATTTAAAGATCTTCCTGCTGATGCAGTGAAAGCTCCTTCAATTAATTCAGAAAGAAACTTGTATATTTTTTGTATAATTTCATGAAAGCTTCTAATTTATTTTAAATTAGTGTTAAACATGCTTGCATGTTTGTAGTAATTGGAACGCCTTGTTTGGAGGATGGTAGTCTTAGGCTGAAAATATTTAACAAATTTAAAATCAATTTTAGGCACTGCATTGTGAGCGTAGTGACTGATTGCCAAAATGCTTTGGCAACTTTTAGGCATTTACTAGCCAAGTTGACACGTCTGCCAGATTTTGGTAGTCTCAATGCTGTGTTAAACTCAAATTTAACCCTGCAGTTTACATGCACAATTTAACCAGACGTTGAGGGAACTTGACATAAAATTTGAAGTTTTCCACTATATCCGTGATCTAGGCAATGAGCCTGAGCCTCCAGTGAAGTCTTCTAATATTCAAACAGCATCTTAAAGGGAACAGATCTCCATGACTTCAAAGGAGCTCCCCTCAGCCCTGCAAAGCATTTCAGCATCATTTAGCGTTCACCTTAGGATCGCTTTGGTATTTAAGTAGCAGGAAGCAGCTCTTTTTAAAAAAAAAACTCTTAAGCCCTTAGCCCTCATTTAGCAAAACAGGCAACAACCAAAAGCTAGCTTGTAGACATATGAGAGTGGAAGCTGAATGGTCAGGCATAGTTTCCAATACTTGCCAGGGTCCAAAACCACCATAAGAATAAAAACAAGACTACTACTCTAACTTTTGAATGTACAAAATATAGGAAATATGTTTTACTAAGAACTTCAACGCATCACTTGCAAGTTAATGAGGGTTTTAAGTCATAAGGACAATTTGATGTGAACAGGTTTTGTGGGTAGATCCAGGAGTGACTAGATTTGATTTTGTTTGAGATTTCATTTTTGAGCAACATAGCCAGTTAACTGGTTGCACAACACATCTGCCAGAGCCGCTAGCAATGAGTAATCAGGCCTTTCCAAGGACAATGAACCACATTAGTGGCAGTAGATTTGAGGTTAAAGAAAGAGCTTCATCATCTGGACGTTCAGTTTTATTGCCAAAGTGAAACTTGTTCATAATGGTTTCTATGTAAAAGGAAACTTTCCCAAGCTAAGTCCTCAACAGCCAACTGAAAAATACTATCTTTTGTATTTAGCATTTCCCAGGAGTGGGCATGTGTAACTTTCAGTGAAAACATTTCCGTACCCTTCAAAGCTTCTTGCAGGGCAATTCCCGCAATGTCTTAGTTGTCAATCTCAAAGTGATTTGGAATTTTTAAGTCCTTCACAATCAGCCACGTTGTAAAGTCTTGATTGACAGCAGACAAACCCTTGAGATGTCAACCTGCCTTGAATAATGGTCTTTATTTTCTGCTTGCCTTACTTGCTCCTCTCGTTCACACCGAAAAATCAGGCACGTAGCTTCCACTCCATTTTTTTCTATTTTGCTGTGTATCTAACATAATTGAGCACCTTTCTTTGATCCTGTCTGTGCTCTCTTCTATCCGTTTGTTGTTCGTTTCCATCTTTCTCAGCCCCAACTTTCTTGATGACTTTGGGGAGCACCGTTAGCATTGGCCATCAGATAACAATGTCCTTGATCAATATATTCTCGTTGTGCATGAGAGTACGCACTAGAATGTGTCTGTGTGCAAGTCAGCCATTTGTCTGCGTGCCCTAAAGTGTGTACACAGCCTTTTAAGGCATATCTCTTTAGGATCAGCATGTGGCTGAGCACTGAGCTTTTAATACCCTTGGTAAAGCTATAGGGGCCGACATTCCTCGCCTATCGTCCTCACTCCCTTCCTAATTAAGTTTTTAATACAACTTAAAAACCGTAGAAGGCAACATTACTATTCATAGAAAGAAAGAGGGGAACTAGGTGAAAGAAAGGGGGAGGAAGGAGGAGAGCAGAGAAAAACAAGCAGAGCTGAGAGCTACTGAAAATGAAAAAAGTTTAGAAAATGGAATTACAGAAATAAGAAATGGAGCAAATTTGAGAGAGTTTGCAGTAATACTGATTTAAAGAGAAGAGTATTTTCAGAAAATGCTGACAGTCTTTAAATGCCAAATTAGCTGAGAAAATGTCACAAGGTCTTAAAGGATTGCCTCAATGGAGATATCAGATAGAAATTTTGACTACATTTCACGAAAGCCCAGTAACTGACTAACTGGCTAGGCTTTGAAATGTCAGTTTATCACATGGGACATTTTTATAAAAAAAAATAATAATAAGAATATGGGAAAATTTATTACAGGTATATAATATAATATGTTCCCATGGACTCAAATGTAGTTGGAAAATGACACAGCAATAAAAATCATATTTGCTAGTTAATAATTTTCACATCTGCAGCTTTGGATTAGGCTCTAATTTGTAGACTAAATTATATTGAATTGAACTGCATTGATTTGTGACTGATTGCTATAAAAGATGATCAAAACAGTTAATAAAGCGACCAGCCAACTTAGTACGCAGCATAATAGTGTGCATTACCCTGCTGAACTTACCGACTAGCCCTAACAAATACCATTGCATCAAACTGCAACAATATTCAGCTATGTATCAAAATCTCCTCCACGTGCCAAGAACTGAGGTTACCCAGCAGAATATTCCCCCTGAGCATTGCCTCTGCTGGCTGACCAGTCTATCCAGCTGCCATCTCTTCCCCAGTTAAATGAGGCACACATATCGGGTTGTCCACATCGCATTACAGAAAACATAATTCGTCACACCAAACCACCTTCTTCCGCTGCGCTGTGAATTGGTTGTGGATAAAGGTTATGTACTCTATCTGGTCCATAAGCAGCAAGCTGGGATGCACATGAGTTCTGACATCTTTCTGTCATAGCCAGTGTTATTTTTTGAGCAGTTTATGCCACAGTAGTTCTTCTGTGCAGGTGGACCACATAGTCCATTATACATGCATCAGTGAGCTTCTGGCACCAGTGACCCTATTGATGGTTCACTGGTTTTTTTCTTAGACCATTTTTGGAAGGTACTATCTACTGCATTCTGAGAACATGGCATACAGTGATCTGACTTGATGGGCTTTTCATAGTCTCTTGAGTTATATGCTTATTATTCCTGCTACCACCTGATAAACAGAAGCGAATGGACTGCTCCATTGCTACAAAACATAGCTTTCCACATCATGTGCCATTTCAAGAAAATGGCTTTTATTTCTTTTACCAGCTATTTGTAACTTGGTGAAAGTTTTGCCTGCATTTCAGTAATTAAGTGCAACGCAGGGAAGTTAGGTTTTGTAAAAAAACATAAATAAATAAAAAAGTGTAATTAATTGATTTGCTAAAAATTGAGGGCAAAGTAGAAAATTCCAAAAACAACCACAACAAACATCAAACATCACATACATAGATAAAAAAAAAACGTGTTCCACAGTAGGACCTCACCTACAATGCAAGTTAAAACACAGAATAAGAGTTAGGGGGTACTATTTTTCTATTAGCTAATTTTTACATCAACAAAGTTGAAGATTAATCACAACTCGAGGCTGTTTGATCAATATATTCAGCAGGTTTTTTGTTTTTTTTCTCTCTGAGTGACATCAAAGAATGTAAGTGTTTCTTTCTTTGTCCTTGTGGATCTTTGATACACAGTGGTAATCAAAGCCCTATAGAAAACAAATAAAACATCTGATGAAAGTAAAGAAGAAAACAAAGATGTGAGTGAACTTGTGTAAGATTCAGTCACTAAGGAAGAATACTAAATCACAATGAAACCGTGAAATTAGTTTGTAACCTTGTTGGCTAAATCCAAGACATATTTATTTAAAGGCTACCACCTATGGCACTGTAATATTTACCAATTCAACAAACAAAAAATAGGTATTCTCCAACATATTTATGATAAATGTGTTAAAGAAAATGGTGGAAATTGCTTTCACAATTATTTTTAATTGACATTTTTTAAGTACTCTGTGAATTAGGGTTAGATAAAGAAAGACTAAATTGCTCTTTGTTATCCCTTTGCCTGGCTGAGCTTTATTTAAAACTTTAAAGACCCTTCCTGCTTTCACAAAAATCAAAACTACATAAAAAGCAAATGTCCTTTGGTCACTTAATTTATTTTTGGAAAGAAAAACTCAAGATTAACAAACAAATAATATTTGTGTCTATTGGTATACAGTAAATTTCTGGTTTCTCCAGTTTTCTTTGATTCTTTTTTTACCGATAATTATGATTATACAGTAAATAATAATGGATGATGAGCAGAGCGGGAAGTACAATAATTATTATAAGTGACCCTATTTCCAGCGGTGGTTCATGAACTGACCTTATATTGAATGAGGTTGACAGTGAGCATTTGCAGTCTTTTTTCTTGTAATTTTGTTGCTTATATATGAATTGAACATAATTAGACAGA
This sequence comes from Maylandia zebra, assembly GCF_041146795.1. NCBI lineage: Eukaryota > Metazoa > Chordata > Actinopteri > Cichliformes > Cichlidae > Maylandia > Maylandia zebra. The sequence continues at coordinate 16,045,800 of NC_135187.1, forward strand.
CTTTGTACAGAAGTTCCAATGAAAACATTTTCTAGGAAGAGTGCAAATGGCAGGGCTTTGTATCACAATGATGTAGCTGATGAATTTCGTTCCCATTAAGAAAAAAGTGCCTGGATATTTGCAAAACCATGCAATTTTTCTCAATTATGACTTTGAATGGTAAAAATGGTAAATGGTCTGCCCTGTACCTGTGCATGTGCAATGACAATAAAGTTGAATTCTATTCTATTCTATTCTATTCTATTCTATTTGTATAGCACTTTACTTGGTCCTAAGGACCCCAAAGCGCTTTACACTATACACAATCATCCACCTGAATGGAAGAAGAGAAATAAAAGAAGAAGAAGAAGAAGAAGAAGAAGAAGAGAAATAAAAAATTAACATAAACCAGTGACACACTCCGGGGCCTGATCAACCCTGGCAGGGCCTCCTAGGATGAGGGTGTCTAGTGATAATGGCCGAAACACCCGATGAATCCAAGATCCACTAGTGCCGATGTGTCCCAAATCTTAATATGATAATCCAGATCAGATGTCTAATCCCCAAAAAAATGGTAGATTATCTTGGGTAAAAGAACGAAAGCTGAGGCACACAACGATGTGTGCTGCTGGTAAAGTTTCTGGGCTGCCTTTCCTCATAACAGCCATCCTTCAAGATTCTCTCCATTTAAAGCAATGCAGTATCATGGACTATAACATCTAGTCCTTTTACTGAATAAGTAATGCAAATTCAAACTTTTTTAAAACAGTCAAATATTATTACTACTGCTGCTAGGCTAGGGATGGGAATCGATAACTGGTTCTTGTAGAAAACTGTGAACTGGTTGTTCATTTCCTTGGAATTGTAAGTCTGCCTGCCTGTTGAGCCCACTTATCGGTTCTTGTACTCGCACTACAATCAGCAGTCTAAAGCTTGGATATGGATATTTATTTTTATTGCACAAAAGAGTGGGATTAATGGTAAAGTGGAAAACTGCATCCAGGAAAGAAACAACTGCATTATTCTGCTAACACAACTTTGGTTCTTTGCAAGCATCTGCACAGACAGTATGCTCATGCTAAGCTAGCCAAGACTTTTTCAGATAAATAAAGGCAAATATTGCAAACTACACAAAAGGCAGCCGCTAAAGCGTTTAAGTTTCAAAATAGAACAAACAAAACAGGCTACTAAATTGTCAATTCCACTTAGAAACAAAATATTAATTCTAAAAATAAATCTTAGTTTGTTTTACAGAAGAACAGACAAAACTGACTAACTTTTGTCAATATCAAATAAACTGAGAACTAAAAGGAAATTCTCAATCTCTCCTTGTTGTACAGCTTAGCTTTTCAAACAGTTTTAACAGGTACTTTAGTCTGACAAAAGCCGAATGACGAATTAGCGCTTCCAGTCAGAGATTGAGCATGCACCAGTTTATTGTATTTCCAGACTTGCTTTTGGCACAATTTACAGTGCGCGCTACTCTGTTTTTTGTCAGACTTGAAATAGCCGAAATACCTTCACACTATGGAACAATCTCTCCGGCGTTGGAACCATCACCACACTCATTTCCCCCATTACCCGAGCGGCACGGTGGCTGGCTGCTTCCCAAACAAATACAAATGTGCAGCTTGGCACTTGTGCTGTACGTAACAAGTCACGTGACGTGACGCTGCGGCTGTGATTGGTTCGACTCTGCGCTACTTAATTTGGATTGGCTGTTCTTTTTTTTTTTTTAAGAGGACAAGAGCGGTGAGGCCTATCGCAATAGTTTAGTTTTTCTATCGAGAAAAAGTTATTTCGCAATACATATCGTTATCGTTCTATCACCCAGCTCTAATAAGGAGTTACTTTATCTTTGGAGGAATAAAGTAACATACTGCATTATGTTTAAGAAAAGTGTTCTGTGTAATACATGTAATAATGACTTTTTTGGGTAAACACTGATCACAAAATACGAAGGGAAATACTTAAATAAACATCCACAAACATTTGACCCACAGCATGCAACTAATTTGCATGAAGGGAATTTCTTTATTGCTGCTTAGCAACGGAGGTTAGTCTCAAAACAGAGCAAATGTGAACCCAAATCGATAAGAGAATCAATAATGGAATCTAAATCACTAATAAACCACTAATAAGAATAATCTAACAGTATTGTACTGTTCACTTATCTACTTTCTTTTTTTTGTGACTTAGGATCTAAAATCATTGCTGAATAGAGCTGCAAGCTTTGGGCAACTCTTAAGACATTGACTTTATACTAACCCTTGACATTTATCTGTAAGAGTGAGTCACAGTAAACACACTCACACACACACACAAACACACATACATGCACACACACTTGGTCTTTTTAAGGCCTTGTGGTCTAATATGAGCTGTCAGCTCTGGCACATTGTTTTGACTTGTTGGGGATGGTCCTGCAGGGTATAGGACATTATGTGTGTTTTCTCTTATGTGTAAATATTTGCATGTGTACATATTTTTTTTCCTGGCATATCGCCATTTTTTTCTGTGAAATCCCAGGAAGTGATATATGACAAAAAACATCTATCTCAGAGTACTCGGGGAGTAACCCCCAAACCAGGCAAGTGGCTCCAGTAGATCCCAAGAATGACATCCTGGAGGAGGAGCAGTACTAGGAAAGATACTGTGCAGGACCCTCAAGGTCCCAGGCTGAGTTTGGACCTGAGCTTTAAGGATACAGACCAACTGTTTGTGTGTGTGTGTGTGTGGGTGTGTGTGTGTGGGTGGGTGTGTGTGTGTGTGTGGGTGTGTGTGTGTATATGTGTGTGTGTCCAGCATCAAATAAAGATTATCTTACCATTTTAATCCCATTTTTTAAAACATATTTGACATGCCCCCACATACAACCACAATAGTGGGATTTATACAGTGCATACACCCCCACACAAACATACTCGTGCATGCCTTTAGGGCAGATCATATGAGATTGTTGATGATTGTTTCAGCAAGAACATAAGTCAGTCATTGCACGCAATCTGCAGAAGAAAAGGCACGCACTCTCTCTCTCCCTTTTTTCGAGTATCACATCTTTTACATATTGCATAGTACACGAGCATGTAATCACCTCCTATCAGCATTGTGTTAATTGTGTATTCTGATAAATTAATGTGTAGATGGAGAAACCTTAAGTTGGATGTATGCATCTTATAGATGTTTTTACACGTTAATGTTATAATCTTGCAGTGAAATGGTCATTAAGGGCCATTTAAGACTACTTTCAGTTTAATTATTAACAACACTTCATATTTGTAACAATAATCAAGCAAATTAAATTTGAGAATAAAGAAAAATGTAATATAATCGGTCTAAGGGCTGCAGTGTATAATCCTAAGCATTCGAATGATACAATACATGTAAACCATGGTCCGATATCACAGGGTGTGTATGTGTGTGGGAGTGGTGAGTGGGTTCAACAGACAGTGAGGAAATATGTGTCAAATCTCAAGGAAGGTGGTAAAATTGGTATGTGAAAAGTGCCGGTAAGACACTTCCCCCTCCCAGCCCCACCAAACAACTACCTTCAATTTGCCCGTAAGCAAAACACTTTACCACCAAACGCTTCAGTGAAAGATTGCAATGCACACCAATTACAAGTGTGGAAAACTGGTGGTTCTACTGGGCAACCCCCAGGTCTGAATATGTTTAGCCATATTAAAACGAAGCAGGGATTTGCTGTGTAAGGGCACGCGTGTTGAGCCTTATAAGTTTCACTTTAAAAGAAACTGTGAAATTGAGGTCAGAGAATAAAGTGATACCTGGGTCCAAGGAAAAGTTAACAGCTGCGATTTTGATTTTGCCCTTAGAATACATATTGACTTTTAAGATAGAGGTAGAAGTAGAGTCTTTATCTCTTACTGTCACTGCTTTTAGTCTGTCTCTTGCTGTCTCTTTGGTAGTCTCATCATAGCAGACTCCCCCTTTGCTATCTCAGCAGCTATCTGTAATGGGCACAAGATTCAAAGTGCAGCATTGGTGTTTGTGTCTGGGTGTTAAGTGTTTCGGCATGCCTGGCTGTGTGCGCATGTGTGCCCATGTAAAATGTCTTTTTCGTGGCCTCTCTCTCTTGCCTTCTCTTTCGTCTTCTCTCTCAGCCCTCCAGAGTCAAAGCTTCCTTCCAGTCAATTGAAGCTGTTTTCATGTCTGGCACCCTGCGCTGCTGCAGGCGATGTTCATGTGTGTCTGTATTTGGGGCTAAGGAAGAGTGCATTTCTGTGTGCAAGTTCATGCATTTGTGGGCATAGGCTGCAGCTTCTTTGACAACATGATGTCTACACAGAATAGGAGGGAAAGACTTTTTAATTTTTATAAATCAACACCAGCACAATTGGTGTGTATATGTGCCAGCAACAGTTAAATTATCCAGTGCAGTATGTTTAGCTTCTTAAGCTGGTCATGTGAATCCTTAGCTACAGAAAATAATTATAGTGTATTACTGTGTATTTAAATAAGCATAATTTAGGGTGTCTGTGGCTCAGGAAATAGAATCGGTCATCTACCAACCAAAAGGTCAAGATGTGAACTCAAAAACTGGTTATGATGTAACGTGTGCAATATAAAAAATGCTGCAATGATAGAATAAAGGGCAATATGAGCCTGTTACAACTGATTGTTTAAAACCGGATCTGCTCAGATGTTTGTTGCGTTCCAAAAACATGTGCTGCTAACAAGGAAATTGCAGAGTGCCCCCTGGGCACCAGCCAAATTGTATGATTTTGGTGGTGTAGGCTAAAGTATAAAATTTGTGTCATCATCCAAAGACTTTTGGACCAAAGTGTTACTCTTAATTCAACTCAATTCAATTTTATTTATCCAGCGCCAAATCACAACAACAGTCTCCTCAAGGCGCTTTATATTGTAAGGGACACCCTACAATAACACATGTAGAGAAAAACCCAACAATCATATGACCCCCTATGAACAAGCACTTTGGCGACAGTGGGAAGGAAAAACTCCCTTTTAACAGGAAGAAACCTCCAGCAGAGCCAGGCTCAGGGAGGGGCGGGGCCATCTGCTGCGACCGGTTGGGGTGAGAGAAGGAAGACAGGTTAAAGGCATGCTGTGGAAGAGAACCACAAACTAACAGAATTAATTGGAATAGAAATTTTACACAGGCCAGTGTGACCTCTGCTAGGTAGTGGTTCTGTCACCAATAACACAGGACTGACTGAATATTTATACTAATCTAATTATTTCTGTAACCTAGTTAAACAAACATTTTCTACAAAATTAGCTTATCTTACCTTTTTTTGTTGTTCTGTTTAATGTTGTACCTGTGCAGTTGATGTAATATGCATGCACTCATCCTTTATAACCAACCCTCCTTGTGTACATTGTTAAGCAGGCACCAAAGTGTTACCATATTTATGGTGGCCTAAGAGCTTATTTCAAAACAGTTGTCTTCATTAACTTTATTCTCTTAAAAATGTTTTGTTCAGCATGTTTAGTGTCAGGAGGTGCAAAAACCAGTGTGGTGTAATTCATTAGTATTAGTTTCACTGTGATGCAGGAATTTGTTATTATGGAATTATATAATTAATATTGGAATTGATTTTAAAAAAAGTGTTTAGCTGTTTTATAAACATGTCTCTAAGTGAAGGCCTTAGTAACAGATATTCTAGCACGAGCGCTATTTGAAAGAATTTCATTAGGATTCCTTTTAATGGGGAGTTTTACTTTGTGTAAATGCTGCATTTAATTGCTTCGACTGTAGTGGCTTCAGAGGGGCATTTAGGCATTAAATGAACAACTGAAAATTACAACCAGTCAACAGCTGCTCATTTGTGGATGTGTGTGTGTGTGTTTTTAATATTATTTTTTATAATATTAATCCTATTTTGTTTCCTAATTCTAATTTCCTAATGTTGTCTTTCCCATAGCAAACAATTTTGAAATGACTGGGTTGTATGCATTCAGACAGTTTCCATCCACCTGGTATCCTGTTACCTGTTATGATTGACTAATATAATTACCTAAGTACTGAATTTTACTCCACTAAGATATTATATTTAAAATGCTGTTTCAGCAGCTTTTCCTGTACAGGCAGTGTGTCTGGGGCAGGATGCTGGATGTACTCCAGGCAGGTGTTTTCCACACAGGTGTAGTTTGTGACTTAATGAAGTTAATTACATTAATTGGTTAACGAAACAATCAATTATCCCATCATCCCCTCCCACATGCCATTACCTTCATTGCACTTTGCTCGGCCTCTGTCCAAGTCCTCCTTGGTTTCAAATGATTTGAATGAAATTCAAATTCAAATTTATTTGTCACGTACACAGTCATACACAGTACGATATGTAGTGAAATGCTTGGACAACTGCTCGTGACCTAAAGAGAACAAAAAAGGAAAAGGCTATGAATAAGATAGGAAATAAATATGAAAAATTAAAAAGGGTAAATTTAACTAGGAAGGAATAAAATATAAATTAAGGTTAAAAATGAAATAACTGTACAACACAAATTAGAATGAAGGGTAAATTTAACTGGGAAGAATAAGATAAAGATAAATATATAAATTAAAGTTGAAAATAAAATAACTGTACAACAAAATACACAATACACAATATAGAACTATATAAGAATGTATGAAGAAATCTAAATATAAATAAATATATACACAATAACAGCAGCTGTACAAGTATTAACCGGAAATGAAGAATATAGTGACCAGTGTTGTGCAAAACCAAAGTCCAGAAAGTCCAGTGTGTGTGTAAGAACCATATGTGTGGGTCAGTACTGTGTGGTGGTGTGATTGAGAGACCGTATCGCCTGCGGGAAGAAGCTCCTCCTCAGTCTCTCTGTGTTGGTCTTCAGGGAGCGGAATCGCTTTCCTGACCTCAACAGAGAGAACAGTCTGTTGTTGGGATGGCTGAGGTCCTTCACGATCTTCCTGGCCTTGGTCCAGCACCGCCTGCTGTAGATTGAGTGCAGGTCAGGGAGCTCGGAGCGGATGGTGCGCTCAGCTGACCGCACAACCCTCTGTAGAGCTCGTCTGTCCTGCATGGTGCTGTTCCCGAACCAGGTTAAGATGTTTCCCGCCAGGATGCTCTCTATGGTGCACGAGTAAAAGTTCCTGAGCACCTTGGAGGGCAGTTGGAAGTCTCTCAAGCGTCTGAGGTGGTAGAGACGCTGTCGGGCCTTTTTCACCACGGTGTTGATGTGACAGGACCATGACAGGTCCTGCGTGATGTGAACTCCGAGGTATTTGAAGCTGTCCACTCTCTCCACTGGGCACTCGTTGATGACGGGGGTCTGGTAGTTCCTCTCCTGCTTAGTGCTGAAGTCCACTATCAGCTCCTTTGTCTTACTGACGTTTAGAAGGAGGTTGTTCCTCTGGCACCAGTTCTCCAGATTCCTAATCTCCTTCAGGTAGGCCGTCTCGTTGTTATCAGAGATCAGGCCCACCACGACGGTGTAGTCAGCAAACTTGATGATGGTGGTGGAGCTGGTAGTGGCCACACAGTCATATGTGTACAAAGAGTACAGCAGGGGGCTCAGAACACACCCCTGGGGGGCTCCAGTGCTGAGAGTGGTGGAGGCTGAGACATGTCCGCCCATCCTTACTGCCTGTGGTCTGCCAGTTAGGAAGTTGGAGATCCACTGACACATAGATGAGCTGAGTCCCAGATGCTCCAGCTTGGTGGTGAGTGTGGAGGGAATTATGGTGTTAAATGCAGAGCTGTAGTCTATGAAGAGCATTTTAACATAATTCCCCCTTCTAGTGTCCAAGTGAGTGAGTGATGTGTGGAGGAGATGAGAGATGGCATCGTCTGTGGAACGATTTGGACGGTAAGCGAACTGTAGTGGGTCCAGTGTGTCTGGTAGTGAAGAAATGATGAAGTCTCTGACCAGGCGTTCAAAGCACTTCATCACTACTGAGGTGAGGGCTACAGGGCGATAGTCATTGAGAGAAGCAGGGTGGGGTTTCTTCGGGACAGGAACAATGATGGACTCTTTGAAGCATGTGGGGATCACCGACTGAGATAAAGAGATGTTTTATATCTCAGTGAACACAGGAGCTAGCTGGTATGCGCAGTCTCTTAGGATACGACCTGGGATGCCGTCTGGTCCTGCTGCTTTCCTGGTGTTCACTCTCTTGAAGGCTCTCCTTACTTCATGCTCGGAGATGACGAGCACGTTTCCGGTGCTGGCAGTATCTTCCTGTCTGCAGCCGTTAGCGCCGCTAACACTAGCATTGTTGGAGACCTTAGCTGCAGCCTCGAAGCGAGCATAGAAAGTGTTCAGCATCTGTCTCCTGGATGCATGAATGGATGGATCAATTATTAAATAAAATGAAGGGTAGAATGATGGATGCGTGTAGAGACTGCAATGTTAAACTCTTGAATGGAGAGATGAAAGAATGAAGAGATGACTAAAACAGAGGGAGGAGTTAACTTTTCATGAAAGCCAGAAATCCTGGGCCTGTTCATTGAAATATTCCATGTGCACATCAGCAGGCAGATTTCCTAACCTTTACTCTCTTTTGATGTCACATCTCCCATTCTCTGCCATTTTTAGGTTAATTAAAATGCCCCTGGCTTTGTGAACATCAACTGTAGTGACTCTGAAAATGATCCAACCCTCCACTTCTCAAGATGAGTAAAAATGGTTCAAATAGCAGTTTTCTGTCCAAGCTTTTATAGTCAAGCCAACAGAGACATAAAAAACAGAACACAGCAAGTGTCAAAAAAGCCTGTTTGACCCATAGACCATTAGCCATCCAGTACAGTCACAAGCAGTGTTTTTAATGCTTCAGCCCGGCTTGTATGACGTACACACACACACACATTCATCCATCCTTCTCTGAGTCATATAAACAGCTAATGTCAAACCAAAAATCACACACTCACTTTTTATCCTCTTCCTCTCTCTTTTTCTCGACTTTATAGATGCCATACCATCCACAAACACATGGATCCTCAGGTACACACAGGGGTTGTAATGTCAGGCACTTTGGTTTATCAGTCACATCAACTACAAGCTTTACAATATGGTAATTACCTATAAGCTTTTTGTATTGCACATCAGTGCTCAGAAAAAAGCGCACACTCTCACTGAGGGTCAAAGAGGAAATTAATCCCTGCATACATATTGCTCAGATGTTGCCCCTTTAAGAAAAAAACCTTCTTTCTTTATGCTTCTGTCAACAAAGTGTCTATACTTTTTTATCCACTATATCTCTCTCTCTCACACACACATGCATATGCGCTGTCTTACACACTGTTTTCTTGCTCTCACTTTCTCTCTTTCTCTAATACCATTATTTGAACCATCAGCCAGAGTGGTGGCATTTACTGGCCCCGATGCTTCCAGACACAGACACACACAAACACGCAAGTGCACACGCGTGCACACACACACACACACACACACACACACACACACACACACACACACAGTGTCTATCCGGGCAGGCTGCCCACTGCATGCTAAGCTAATGAGATTGGCAAAGTGCCACGTTACCAATATCAGCGGCAACCTTCTTTTACTGAACTCACACACATAAAGGGGGATAGACACACACACGCACGCACACACAGAAGACTCACAATCTGAATCAAACATATGCAAAGGCACCGACAGACATAGATGACGATCACAAAAGAAAAGAAACTCAACCAAGTGCGCAAAAGTTATGCCCAGAAAAAGATTTCTGCAGTTAAATATGGAACTGATGGAGATTAAGATGTGAGGGACGCAATTAGCTAGCAGACTTTTAGTTTGGAGGGATGACAAAAATCAGGATTGCATATATTTTGGTTTTTTCTTTGTTTATGAAATATTATCAAAGAAATTATGCCCCTTCCTCCTCAAACACGCACAATTCCCTGGTTTTTATGCCTCGCACTTCTGATAGCTTAAAAAGTTCTAATCTTACCATGAGTTGTAGACTTAGGGTAATCATTTTTCAAATAAATGTCTTCGACTTGCACTGTGAAAAATACCAATGGTTCTTGAAATGTCCTATTCTCCATCCATCCATTTCCTTCCAGCTCAGCTTGTCCAAGCTCTCACAGGGAAAGAAACAGGGTGCACTCTGTACAGGTCGGCAGTCTATTGCAGGCCTAACATAAACCGACAACCATTCATCATCACATTCACACCTACAGCCAATTTAGAGTCACTGGTTAACCTAATAAGCCCGTATTTTGGACTGTAGCAGGCACAGGAAGAACATGCACACAGACGACACAAAAAAGGGCCCCAGCTGGTGGATGTCATATTCTTTGCCCTGCAATTATTACTTAAAAGTGGATCCCTGCAATGTGGAAGCCATTAAATCATTTATGTTACTTACTACTTCTCATTTTTCTAGTTTTTGCATGCTTCTACCTTCAAAATAGTGGTTAGAAATGTCAGAAAGAATCTGACTGAACTTGGAATATGGTGCTATTGTTGGAACCTCCCGTCCACAAACAACACCAAGAGCAGATAGAAATCACTTTGCATTTGCTTCATTGTGCATGAAAGCACTGCCATGAAATTTTCATGATGTGGTGTCCCAAAAACTATAAAAGTTTAATTCTAAATGATACACTTGTTATGGATACAAAGTGCATTCAAGCTGAGAACAAGAAAACCAATGAGAGAAAACACTGGAAACTTTTTGCCTGTTCATTTGTTGTCTGTATCTTCTTAGGACCCATGTGAAGTGAGTACAGAAGAGGAAAGACTGCATGGTGGAGAAATGTTTAACTTGGACTCCTGGCAAACAGAGCCACGTCGGTATTATAGCTTAATAAGAGCAAAAATAATTATTGCTTCAGTTTATAGAACGCTGTCCTCCCCAATGTCTTTGAAAAAGCTACCGGGTACGGTGTTAAATATTTAGAGCTTCTTTCTGCCAGGATTTTGTCAGTTTTTGTCTTAAATGGAAACATTGTAATTTTGGAAATTGAATTGAAAATCCAATGTGTATTAATATAACAAACAGGATTTAAAAGTCAAATTTACAAGGAATCCCGTACTTGTAAAATTGCGTTACTGGCAGAACCAAATTATAAATCATGTGTGTGTGTGTGTGTGTGTGAGAGAGAGAGAGTGTGAGAGAAGGCTTCAACAGTTTTACAAAGGCTTTTTGCCAGTGTCTGTGATGTCTGTCACTCTTTGGCCAGACTAACAATGCTTTCAGTCAGGCTATTTCTTCAAGTCATTCATCATTTACAGAATAAAATAAATGTTTTACTGGGGTCCTGAATATAAAGAAACAGTGGAATATTGTTTCATTTGGGCCAAGAGCTGAGTGAAAGTGTACCTGCACTGGAAAATTTGCATAACTTGATTAGAGATACACAAGCACTTCAAGGAAATGTTCAATAGCTTAAGCACACTTTTTATTTAAATATAGCCTGGATTAAAGTAAACACGTCACATATTAATTACAAATGAGGTGAAATTACCATTGGAAAGTAAAACTAATTAAAAAAGACAAGAAAACAAACAAAAAAATATTAAAGATCCTCAACAGGACATGAACCTCCTGCCTTCTTCTTTGGCCTCTGTAGCTCTTCCAGAGCCCTCAGGTCATCTGGATCCCTTTTTTTATCAGTTCCCAGAGTCAGAACCAGACACGGAGAAGGTGCATTCAGCTTTTATGCTCCATATATCCTTTTTATTTGTTTTTGTTTTTTAATGTCTCTGTAAAGCTCTTTGAATCACCTTGTTGTTGAATTGTGCTATATAAATAAACTTGCCTTTCAAACAAGGCTGTGTTTTCTTAATCGTTTCTGACAAAATGGCAGCATTTGATGCATTTGGATGAGAACCTATTGGACCAATCAGCAGGAGTTCGGTGCAGTCTGTGTTAAATGTCAACAGGTATAAGATGTTGTGTGACCCTTGCACACTTGACTATTGACCTACGGTCTTTCTCAAACCTTACTCTGATACTCCTGCATGATGTCTTTTATAGTTTCATGTTTCATGTTGACTGTTTATTTACCCCCCCACCCCCCACCCCCACCCCCCAAGTGTTTCCCAAGTGTTTGCATCGCTTAGCTTTCTTTGCACTCCTATTGGCAGCCCACCTCTCTGCCAGTTGCTAAGGTTACCAGACAGTAAGGAGGGAGGTAAAGTATGCAAGGAAACTTGGAAGAAGAGAGAGTGATGAGAGACACTATGTGTGTGTGTGTGTGTGTGTGTGTGTCACAGCGTGGGCTCATTCTTTCTATTTAGATTAAACAATCATGACAGTTAAAGTAACAAACGCTCAAACTTAACTGTTTTAGAAAAGACACTGAGCCAGTGTTTAAAAGAATAGAGAGAGCTCACTGTGCCCTGAATAAACTTTAATGCGTTCATTTGCTTAGCTTTTTTAGATTCCTGTCTTTGTGGTTTTTCCTTTCTTGAGCAAACGGTAAAACCGCATCATTAAATGCAAGTCCAGTTGAGTTGTTTTCTTTTTGTATGTTGCTGAAAAGTTGCCAAAACAGCATTAGTGGATTTTTTGTAGTGGGCAGTAAAAGAAGTAATACTGCAAACTAGGGGATGGTTGCTGTCCAAGGTCCTGAATTTGTTCTTCACAATCGCTTGATTTGTTCAATTAATTGAGTGTCAAGCAGGATCCCTTTTTTTGTTATCACTTTTTAGCTTTGGAATTAGAGGAGATAAAACACACAAATACCTGGCATCTTTGCTCTAAAAGACCTGAGTTTATTAGACCACCACCCAATACAGGTTTAAAGCTGTCCTAAATTAGCAATTACCAGAGTAATTTTTTATGTTTCTGTTATGGTTAATCCACTAGCATGCCCAAGCTTGTTAACCGGAATTATAGTTTTTAATGCTGCAATATCATTATTGTTGAAATCCATGAACTTTTAAATTTTGTTTTGCAAAAAAGCAGACAAGAATTGCGAAGCACATGATTTTTTTTTCATTAAGAAGCCAGTTATTGTTACAGTTGTTTACTTGCCTTTCTCAACAGAACAATTAGTTTCAGTGGTTGAATGCTCTGGTTGATTAATTACTGATTTCTCACAGAAATCCAGTGTGTTGGCTCAAATTTGGGTATAAAGATATGAAGCTTAATTTATTATCTGCCTAATATTTAGCAATATCATTTTTAGTTACAAACAAGGTTTTGACGTGACCGTGGCTCAGGGGGTTGGGAATCGCATCTGTAACTGGAAGGTCGCCGGTTCGATCCCTGGGCTCTCTGTCCTGGTCATTGTGTCCTTGGGCAAGACACTTTACCCTACTTGCCTACTGGTGTTGGCCAGAGGGGCCGATGGCGCGATATGGCAGCCTCGCTTCTGTCAGTCTGCCCCAGGGCAGCTGTGGCTACAACCGTAGCTTGCCTCCACCAGTGTGTGAATGCGAGAGTGAATGAATAGTGGTATTGTAAAGCGCTTTGGGTGCCTTGAAAAGCGCTATATAAAATCCAATCCATTATTATTATTATTATTGACAGATTTCTAAACTATTTGTGTTTTCTTGTTTTTAATACATTGATGCATTTGTTAAATTTGTTAAGCACTGTAAATGGTGTATTCATTTTCTCTTAGCCAAGTATCACCTAATTGTTTTAGCTCTTTCCATGTTTCCATGTACACTATATACAGGTTTGGCATTTGTGTTTCATTTTTATTTGTATGCAGACAATTCTGTGTTATATAAGCAATGTTTGGTTTGACTCAGGCTCAGCAGAGGAATAGACTTTAATATACTTCAACCTCAAAACTATCAGTTCAGTGACAGTTAGAGAAAAGTCCATCCACAAAGTAGAAAACTCCTTTACTTAAAAGCACCTGTTCAATCATTTTAAACATGATGCTCCCCTTACGAGTGAGCCAGTTAAAAATGTCTAAAACAATGTTTTTTTTTTAAATTATTGATTATTGAATTAAATTGATAGGGGCTATTTCACACTGAAATCAGTGACTACAAATAGTAATATAAAGCCTGTGTTTGCAGGGCAGAATAGGTTTAATAAAAGACCGTAATAGGTATGTGAAATCTAGGATCATTTTTAAACCTCCCATTCTTAAAAATGAAGGTATCCTTCCCCCTGATACTACAGTGTGAATCAATCTTAATTGAAGTGCACTGACAAATCCTTGGATTAGCACTTTAAAGCGAGCATGCAACGTCGAAACTTTCCACAGTCCTCAGGTGTTTGGGGCAGCACTGATGTGAATCTTGAGTTCAAAATAACTGAACTGGTTAGCATTGCTCCCTGAATGCATCTATTTTTCCACACCGGAGGGTTTGAAGTAAATACATAATTTCCCAACAGAGATCAATATTGTCGAATACTTCTCTGAGTTCGTAATGAGCTTCCCAAAGCAGAGGTTCCTGAGGTAACTAAATTTGATCCACACCGCTGAATTGTTCATTTTGTGTCACTGCACTCTACTCATTAACCATATCACTGTGACAGCACAGCCCCAGCTGTTGATGGGGTTCAGTCCTGTGAATTAATCATTGCCTGAAACAATCAATTTTAAGTCTCGACTGGTTTTGATCAATCAGTGACTTGGTTTACCCATGTACAGTATGTGACTGGTTCCGATGAAGTCTTAACAGATGGCCCCCTCTAATTAAAAGTACTGTTGCTGACTGGAACCAGAGCTCAGTTCTCATCTTGTTAGCCCAAAGAAGTGATTTATAGAAATGTAGGCTTCAAGTATAAGGTCAGTATGTCAGCTGTTAGAGTACAGTAGGGATGTACTTAAAAAAGATTGGCAGGACTGAATTTGTGCCTCAGAGATCACAGTGAAGATTTCTATGTTAAACCCATAATGGACAAGAACTGATGTATTTTTATGTTTATTACTGAATATTTTTATAGCCTACCTGCTTTATTAGTTTAGATAAAATAATCAGGCAGAAAAAAGAGAGAGAAAATGATAAAATTGGGTTAAATTTGTGCTCAGAGAGCTATTATGACATTCAAACTGAAAGCCGCTTTTTAATTTTTTTTCAAGTCTTCAAAATGTCATAATTGTGCTTCTTTCCAACATGGCAATCCTGCTGGAAATACTTTCACAAATTTGGAAACCTCAGACATTCTTTTTAGGGCTTTCAGATCGTTGCCAGGTTTGAGCATGAACACCAAATATAAACCCCGAGGGTGGGGAAAAAAAAAAAAGAAATAGATTACGGAAAGCAGTAATGTGGCCTAATTACACTTTTAAATTGCCAAGAAAGATTACTCAGAAATAGACCCAAATATTAGAAGATAATGGAAATGTCTGTCTCAAAAAGCAACTGCTGGAAAGAGGTTGAGGATTACAAAAAAATATTTTCCTCCATATTCCTGGAATCGAGGCAGATTTTAGGTATGGTAGGGATTTATATCTCAGTTAGAGCATCCATGGACCCTGCTGAAGCTCCCTGTAGAGCAACACTGACTCCTTATTCCTGACTGCTTAGTTTCACTTCAATGCCAGCTTCATATAACACACTGTGGCCGTAGATGTGTATGCCTTTTCGCCTCCCAAAAGACAATCTAAGAGGTAATTGGACAATAGTTACATTACAGAGGATCATGTCTGTCAGAAACACTCTTGTATCATTTGCTGCAGTGTTTTTTGATGGCAGCAGATGTTCACTGTTGTTAGTTTGGCATCAAATGTCTTTGTCTTTGTTAAGTACAAAGTGAAGAGTTTCCTAACCTCAGTCTTCTACCAGCGTTCTGTATGCAAAGATATGTTACTGTCCTTGATTATTGATGACGTTTGTTGATTTTTTTTTTATTTTTAGCATTTTTGCACCTCAATCACGTCCATATTCTCCCATTGTTATGTTAACGAGGGCTTTTTAATTTAAATAGATAAAAGCAACTTACATTAGTAGAAGGCGCACATTAGTTGTGTTGAATCTTCTGTCATTGTTTATTAATTTGCAGTATTTTATTTTATTCAGATGCAACACGTTGGTTAAAGTGTCAGTCAGATGTCTTATTTCTGTAGTATTTCACAGCATAATTGAATTTGTGAGTTTCTTCTTAAGCTGAACAGTGGGTTCAGGATGTGGAGATGATGCCGACCACAGATAAATGGTTAAAGAAATTCGTCCGCGGAGAGTAGATAATGATATGTCCCAAGACACTGTCACGGCACTAGTCGTAATTTTGCCACACTTATTAGAAGACGTCTAAGCTGTAAGCCCTACAGATGAACTTATTTGGCTGTGATCTCTCGAGTTATAAAATATAAATATTGTGAGCCCACAAAGACAAAACATTGGACCAACAATTCAGATACAGTACCTGACAGTAATGTAATGTTCCACTGCAAAACTTTATTATAACTTTAAGGAAAAAATTCTGTTTCTTCATTATTTTTTCTTTCTTTTCACTCCGCACTGTGTGTACATAATTTCGTTCCACCTCATGTTAACATGTGATGCAAATGACAAATAAAGCTCCTTGAATCCTTCTGTCTGTCTTCAAAAGAACTTGGAACAGTAAAAATAGCATTTTCTTAAATAAAAAAACAAACATGTTCATCTGAAGTTTTGCTTCAAATGAACGTTATGGAATAATGACATCATTTAGACTGGTTTGTTATAGGCATTGCCTTCATTTTGCAATTCTGTCAGCCAACGGGTACAAAATTGCCTGAGGATGGGGGGGGGGAAAGACGCTTGCTATGGGACATTTTTTCTGTCAGTGGCACCAGAGAGGGTGATGACATAGACTCTTCATTAGTTACACCATGCTGGTACAGGGTGTAACTAATGAAGTGGCCAGTGAGCACCTCTTTTGTCTACAGAACTGCCTTAATTATTCATGGCACAGATTCAACAAGGTGCTGGAAACATTCCTCAGAGACTTTGTCAATATTGACATGATAGCATCACACAGTTGCTACAGATTTGTCAGCTGCACATCCATATTGACAACCTACAATTCTACTGGATTGAAATCTGCTAACTATGGCTGCAGTCAACTCACTTGCTTGTTCAAGAAACCAGTTGGAGATGACTTGAATTGTATGATATGGTGCGTTATCCTACTGAAAGCAGCAGCCATCAGAAGATGTGTACACTGTTCTCAAAAAATAGGTTGGACATTGTCAGCAACCGTACGCAGGTAGCTTGTGGTGTTTAAATGATGCTTTGGGCACTTAAGGGGTCAAAGTGTGTCAAAATATCTTATAGACTACCACTAAACCACCAGCAGCAGCCTGAAGTCTGGATAAAAGGTGAGACTCGTGATTTCATGTTATTTAGACTAAACTCTGATGCAACAGCACTTGAGACTCATCAGACTATGGATATTTTGTCATTTTTGGACCACTCTGAAATGACTATGCGGGAAAATTCCTGTAGATCAGCAGTTTCTGAAATATTCAGACCAGCCCATCTGTCACCAACACCCATGCCATGTTAAAGGTCACCTTTCTTCAACCTTCTGATGCTTAGTTGACTTTCAGCAATTTCTCTCGACCATGTCTACATGCCTAAATGCATTAAACTGCTGTCATGGAATGATGGTAAGGGTTTTTGTCTGTCCATTCATATTTAAAAGAACAATTATCTACATACTTGAATCCTTGTAGTTACTTGCCTAACATCCAAGCCATATTGTTACACCATACTGTATGCAACTCTTAATTGAGCATACCTTTAATTTTTCCAAAGTAGTGTTCATTGTTTCAAGCACAGGATTATTGGTAGTTGCTAGTCTAACTAGCATCTGAACAGTTATTATCTAGAATGGTATTAACTGAGAAGTTAAATTGGATACGGTAAAAAATGAACATATTCTCCAGCCTCCCTGAGAACATATTTTGCTGACTGCAATCAGCGTGTTTGCAGATAAGACTACACTCACTAATGACACAGCTAGTTATAAGTCTCCTGACAGGTGAGATTGGGAGGTGTCCTGTGAATCTTATGGACACTGCCTGGAAGAAGTAAAGTGTGCCCCTCAAATGCCAGGCGACATGCTTTAGCACTTCCAAGTATGCATTAAACATTATGTTGAGCCACTATTCCCTGTCTCCCAATTTTATTAAAATGGCACAATGCACAGGATTTATATTAACTCTAGATTCTACACTACTTTTGCCTCACTTTAATGCATGACAGTTGAATAATACATTTAGCATCTCTGCAGAATTAAAAGGGAGCTACTCTTTCCTTCCCTCATCTTTTCAACGTATGACTTAAAAGTTTTAGTGGTTGAACGAAATTCCACGTCTCGCCATGGCCGTATTAGACTTTAATATTTTACTAAAGAAATCTGAGGTAGCACTTATTGGCAATGGGAACACGGATGCTTTTACTTCAAAGAATGCATTAATGTCTAGACAAAGCTATCCTGTGATCATAGCCTAATCTTGTCTATATAAAGGAATTTTTTTGTTTTGAGTTTTCTGAAATAAATATTATAGCCTGAAAGATGTCAAATATTACATATTTTGATTAAGTTATGTCTATTGCATGTGAATAAGCATTTCTGCTTGTGTGAGTTGAGTTAGCCCACTTGGGTTTTGAAAAACTCTTATAACTGCAATTTGTGTCAATCATTTAAACATCTGAAGACTGTAAAAATATATCTAATAAAAGGTCACAGTAAACAGTTTATTATATAACTCTTGTGTTGAGATCAAAAGAGATGACACGATTCAATAACCTGATAATATGAAAAAAATAGCACGAGGGCATATAATAAGGCACTGTACACTTAGGCACATAAAATACAAGATTGACTTTATGGCTGTTTTACATTTTTGAAAACTTATTTTAGGGTTTCCAGTGCTGGTATTGAACTCTTTTATTGATTGATCCTAAAAAAGAGAGAAACTGGGTTGTTACTAATCAATCAGCAAAGTCTTGGGGTTGTAAATTTATGTTATCAGAACACCAAAAAATAAAATATATGCCTCCTTAACAATGTCAATAACTCAACAAGCGCTGAAACAGCAGATAGAACAGGTATAAAGAGGCAGAAATGTTCTTATTGGCCTCAATCCACAACATGTCCCATGATGCTGGCATCATTAAAAATCAGGAATCATGAAGTTGGTATACTATGTGCTTGCCCCAGGATGGACTATAAAAGATTTTAACTACTACACAAAAAAACAAAAACACACACAAAACCAGGAACAGATGAGTAAAGGCACATGTGTAGCACTTGTGCCCTGTCACTCTGTACTCTGTTGTTGAATGTGATCATTTGTTTACCCATTTACTTTTATTTTAATCCTCAGAATCAGAATACTTTATTCATCCCTAGGGGGATGAGACCTAACTAATAATGAGACCTAACTTATTGAATCCTCAGATAGTTGTCAGCAGCCCCCCCACCACCACACACACTTTTACAAAAAAAAAAAAAAGTCACAAGCCCTCATTTTGATAAGAGGTGTTTGCTGAACAGTCATGTGAATAAGTCCTTGCTGTGATTTGCGATGCACTTTTGCTGTTGAGAGTTGACTGGGTGAATCCAAATGATACTGCTTGTAGTAGCAGTCTCATATAAGTCAAGTTTTAGCCTTATGAATCAGTGACTGTACAGCACTCCAGCCTTTTAAATGACCTTTCTAACTCATTGTATGTACCTTAAGTTCGTTACATTTACTACTACATTCACACATCAGTCCTGTGTTAAATGCATGCCTGAACGTCCTCGCTTATATAACTGATGATTACTCAACTACAAATTGAGCCTCTTTTCACTTAGCAATGCTTCGTTTCACAACAGCATAGTGAGAACGATAAGTTTGCGTGTGAATGAGAGTGTGAGGAAAACAGTGTGAATTTAACCCCAGGTTGCCAGTCTCAACAGCTCCAGCCTTCATGTGAACAGAACTGTGTCAACCCTCTCATTGTCTCGGAGGGAACCCCATCCTACTCTGGAGGGTAACTGCAGACATGGGAGGGTCTTCAGAAGCTGGCCCATGTGTTAACTTCATCGTTGTCTTCTATAAGCCTAGCATAAATCTTAGAATATACACCGTTACATTTGTGATACAGGTGACATTCACCGTCTACATTATTGTTTTTGATTTTTTTCACTTTACCACACTGCACTCAACATATACAACCTCAGGTCCAAAGAAGTTAGGGCACTGTGTAAAATGTTGATAAACACAGAATGCAAGCATTTGCAAATCTCATAAATCCATTATTAGTTTACAATAGAAAACATATCAAATGTTTAAACAGAAACATTTCAGTATTTGATGAAAAAAAAATATTGTCTCCTTTTTAATTTTATGGTGGTAAGTTGTTTACCACCCCATTGTCCCACTCAAGTCTGATATATGATTCTTGCTGCCCCACAGTCCTGGCTCTCTTGGGTCCTGTTGAATTTTTCGTTTCATTTCATGTTTTCCCCTTGGTGAAAGATGTGGACTGCAGGCAAGCCAGTACAGCACCCATATTTTTAGTTTTGTCACTTACGCACAGAGATTTCTCCACATTCTATGAATCTTTTGATATGTTTGCACTATAGATGATGATACATTCCACAAGAAGTCCTACCATGTCTCAAATTTCCACTATAATTTAGAGTCCAACTAGAAAGATTTGCATTTCCTGCGAAAATGCAGTGTGGATGCTTTAAAGCTGAAGCTGTATGCAAAAACTAGCTGAAAAAGCTGAAAAGTTGCAGAAATTGTAAAAACTTTGCAGAAGCAAAGGAACTTTGTTAAAATGGAATAACTTAGCAGAACTGCAATATCTTAGAGGAAACATAATACTTGGCAGAAATACAATAGCATAGCAGAACTTAGCAGAAATATTGTAACTTACCAGAAACATGATAACTTCTCAAAAATACAAGAATTTAGGCGAAATAGTATAAGATAACAGAAAGAATATATTTAGCCAAAAATACTTAAGCATTACAGAAACACTATGATTTAGAAAAATAGTACAACAGAGCAGAAATACTGTGATTTACCAGAGACACTGTGATGAACTATGAATATTGTAATTTTAAATCAATACTATGTTTTAGCACAAATACTATAATTTGACAGAAATACTATATTTAGCACAAATCTTATAAAATAGCAGAAATAGTATGATTTAGCACAATAGTAATAACTTAAACAGAAAAATTGGAAAAGCAAAATGGACAGCTGAAAAAATGCTGAACATGCTGAGGGTCCCTCAAATATACTTGTTAAATGAAAAAAATTGGCAAAAAAAAATATAACAGCCACACAATCACAAATATGGACACATATGGAAACACACATGCACAGAGAGACACACACAAGATCCAATTCAGTCAACCAGTCTAAATATATTGAATTTGAATCTTACAATGAGATCATCCCATAAAAAGGCTTCCTCTCTCTCTCTCTCTCTCTCTCTCTCACACACACACACACACACACACACACACACACACACACACACACACACACACACACACACACACACACACAGAGAAGTAAGTTTCTAGCTCAGTCAAGCAGCCTTGGAGCTGCTGAATTTGAATCCACCAATCAGAGAGCCTGTGCACTTTTTCCCGCCAAAACAGGTGCATGCAGCACAGAGAGACACAGGATTTTTGCAGTCTATTTCTCATAATGACGACTCCCCTCAAACAAATGACCATAATTTCCTAACCGTAGGGGCTAGAACGGTCATTCTTACAGCGTTTTGTTCAGAAGAGATGGGGGAATCTTAAAGTGTTGACAATTTATCATTAAAATATGAATTATTAAAGATAATTGACTTCTAATGCACCATAACTGAGTAGAGCAAAGCAAAAACTGCCTTGACTTGCCCTCAAACAACGCTTTCTAACTCTAAATCTATTTGGAGTATCAATATCATTCTTTCACCGTAAGAGACAGCAGGCTTTGGTGAACAATCATGGAAATTTTCAGGTCTCTCTGGAAATCCATTAAAAAGATATGACGAGAGAAAAAAGTGGTTCATTTCCAGAGTTTGAAATCTGAAGAAATCTGAGCGAAGGACGAATTTCCTACCCTCAAACAAGTCTAACTCATTTCAGAACGGTAATAGGTGAGAAAATAATTCTTGAATTGTGAGCGTCAGGAGTGTCTGAAGATATACTGGGACAAGCCTTATGTCTTAACTTTGCTTCGTTGAGGAGATATGACGATTCGAATATGCCTCTCATTACAGAAATCAAGCGGTGATTTTGAACAAGCTCTCCATTGACTTTCTATGGAGAGTTTTGCGACTTTGTGTTGGTCTGAGGAGATTTGCCAAAATTCTATAAATCCCACAACAATGATAGTGACATTTTCGGAAACCCAGCAAAAATACCTACGTTTTGATGTATAATTTGTGGAAGTTGAGTGAAGATTGAGCAAGTAGCAAGAAGTTGTTCGGACATGAAGAGAAGACTGCAAAACCTTCAGTGGCAGACTGGAAGCCAAGTGCATAGCAACCATAACAACGCATGTATTTTGTGAAAAATCACAATTTTGCAACTGAAAACTTTAAGAGGCATAAAGGTAAAACGGTAAAAGATTTGAAAAAGCTGAATCATACCTGAATAGCCCAATAATTTGAGAACATTTTAAAGTTTGAATGGTTGTTTTACGTGAAAATATGAGGAAGTAGTTAAGTTTCAGAAACAAGCAAATTTTAGCAGAATTGCAGAAGTTTCCCATTCATTTCAATGGGACAAATTAAGCTTAATATTTTAAAAAGTATAATAGTGAAAAATACCAAAAGACATAGCAGGAATTAGCAGAAATAGCAGAATATTTTAAAATTTGAACGGTGAAAATCGGCTGAAAATTGTGGAAGTAGTTAAGTGCCAAAAAGTGTACGGAAGTCCCAAGAGGAACTCAATAGTGTGGATGCTTAAAGCATCCACACAATTACCTCTTGAAGTGTCATGAACTGTGTGGCAGGCAAGAATGGAAGACCCAATATGCAGACTCCAGGAGCCAAAGATAAACTCAAAAACTCGAAGCTTTATCGCTGGCAGCGAGGAAATACAAAAATTAACTGGAAATACACATTAAACTAAACAGGTAGCTAAACAGACAGCACACACAGCTAGATGTGAGGGAGCTCACAACACAGACAAAGGAAAACACAGGGCTTAAATACTCAGAGGGATAACGAGAAGATGGGGAACAGGTGGTAACACAGCCTGGACAAATCAGAGCTAACGAGACACAGGAAGAAAAGCAGACCATGCTGACAAAGGACAAGGACTATCAAAATAAAACAAGAAACACACAAACTGAACTCAAAACACGTGCGCTTAACACTACGGATGGAGAAATGAAAACAGAGACAAGATTCACAAAACGCAAGGCATTGCTAGACACAGAGGGAGGTAAAACATAATCACTAACAGCAAGGAATAAACAACCTAACATAAACCACTCAGAGAACCTAAACTGAGAATATTCCTTTAACCCACTAGACAAAGAAAACTAAAACATAATGAAATAAACAAAATCAAAGAGCCAAAAACACAAAACACTGGGTTGATGGCCCAGGCACCCTAACATGAAGTATCGGCTTTCATACATTCATAGTAAAATTAAAATATTAAAAGCTACAGTTAGCTAACCCTAACCCTCTGTGTTAGTTGAATTGCATAGAAGAAAATCAGGCTAATGTTTACCTGATAAGGAAGTCATATGCACAGAAACAAAGATGAGAGTAATCATTTTTAATGACTATTTTCCTCAGGACCACATGTTTATGTTTGTAACAAATCCCACAAAGAGGGAGGCTGATAGCTGTGTTTCTGACTCAGTTGTGCATTGAAACTGTTTTTGCTATTTGAAGCAAAGTTTGTCAGCAGCTATTCTACTTTTTTTTTTCCTTTTTACAAATATATACTTTTAGTTATATGCAGTAGAAAATGCTAAGGTATAATATAGGAGGAGTGTGGTTTTGCTATAAGGAGTAAACTTATAACAATTTTCTTGTTTTTTTTTTGTTCGTTTTATATCAAATGTCAAATAAATAAGAATTATATGAGGAAAATAAATAGAATAGTAGGAAATGTTTGACCTGCTGCCATGTTTGCCCATTCTGCTTCACCTCTCTGTATACTCAAAATTTATTGACAGCTGAAAATGAAATTATAATCCTGGGAGTGAATCCCCTAAGTGGCCCCTAAGCCCCTTTCAGACATGCACTCCTTTCCATTATTGTGATGGCATCTGAATGTGCCATCTTCATGTCTGAAAAAACAAGCTGTTCACACTACACTTTAGTTGATGCTGAAAATGTTGGTTGCTACCAGTGCTACTAGTTTTTTCAGCATATGGGCTGTGAAAATATTTGAAAAAGGATTTGCAAAAAGTTGTTATGAAAGTATGAATATCATCCCTAAAGCCATCAGTGTTATGTATTGTATGTCTGAAAATGGCTGTTGTGACTCCAGCAGTAGCTTCATGTTAATTTTCCAGCTGTTGGTGTATGGAAGATGATGGATAGGAAAAGGGAGGGAAAAAATTCTGTTGATTTGTTTTTGAAATGTTTTCAGGAACTTCAGCAACGTTGTATTAAGAAGGAAGTGTGGGAGAGAAGACTGTACTCTCAGTGTGGGTTTGCATGGGCGACCTCATTAGTCACATTGGAGGTGATGACACTTAGCAGACACAAATCAATAGTAAACCCCTAAGACAGCCTTTCATCCCCATTTCTTTCTGTCTCATTAACTCTTTATGCTTTTATCTACCTACCTTTCAGTAAAGGTTTTATGAAACCCCATAATATGATGTCTGTATGTTTGCATTTCTCTACATGCATGCAGTAGGGTCAATAGAACAACTGACTGCTGTAATCAGCAGTCAGTAATTTAGATTTTCCAGTAGTACTACCATTTTTCTCCTTTTCAGATTTTTAAAACACAGGGACTAACTCAATAAGTACAGTATTAATCTTTACAGGGGCAAAGCCAAGTAGTCATTCAGTGTCTTGCTGCTTTACTCCCTCCCTGCCTCACTGCTCAGAAGCACACACTCAAGGTTGTATTTACCAAAAACTCTTCTTTGCTTAAAATTCTTTCCCTGCTCTCTTTGACCCACTTTCTTAGAAAGAGGTTTTTTTTTAATTTATCAGGGAATGTGAGTGTTTGCGTATTCCCACCACCTCCTGTCCTCACTGCTTACTGTGCCTTTCCCCTTCCCTTACCCCAGAGTGCCAGAGTGTCTCTAAGCTGCTATTTCGCCAGCCGCCATAAAAGTCAGCATGCTGCAGTCAGAAACATACCTTTCAAATATCATGGCTTATCACTGTGCTTTTGCATAATACTAATGTTCATTTCCAGTGCACGGCTGTAATTTCTTTTCATACAATAGAGTAGAATATAATAAAACAGAATTGATATTCCTATTCATAGTTGTTACAATTTTTACTTGATTTTACTTTTACTTAGATTCTGATGTTACCAAAAAGAGAGATGACAGTCAAGGAATCATAAATTGAAATAGGTGAATTTGCAAAATAATGGTAGTAGTATAACTTCCAGGCTGAGAAAGAAGCTTTTTAAAAGCTTGTTGTGAAAAACGTTTTAAGCTGGTTGTGTGTGTGTGTGTGTGTGTGTGTGTGTGGGGGGGGGGGGGGGTATTGGTCATTCTAAACCATAGATAATATAAAAGATGGCTGTAGCTATCATTACATGACCAATTTGGTCTTTGGGTTCCTGTTTTGAAGCATCACAATGGGTGTTTTTCCCATCGCTATCTTGGTGTTTTGAACCCATATGTGATTTGCAAGCGTTGGATTTGACTGTGAAACCGATTATCCTGCGTAACTCTCCTGCCTGACACATAAATTGCCAAATGGAGTTAATGTTTTATTTGGTACACTGGTAACAGAGACCATAAACTGATTGGGTCCTTACAGAGTTCTAGTGGCGTTTTTCATATAGACTTCTGTAGGAAAAGAACCCACAAGTATTTCCCCCTGATGGCCATTAAAAAGAATGCAGCTTTTGAAGTACTTAACTGGAAGGTTGAAATGGTTTGGGCATGTGCAGAGGAGGTATAGTGCATATATCGCATAAAGGATGCTGAATATGGTGCTGCCAGGCAGGAGGAAAATCACAGAGAAGAGTCATGGATGAGTGAGAGAGTTCATGCAGAGGAGGTCAGGGATAGGATGAAATGGAGGCAGAATATCCACTGTAGCGACCCCTAAAAGCACCAGCTGAAAAAAGAAGAGGGTCAGATTTGCTTCTAGAAGGACTTTGACTATATCCAGCATCACATTTTAAGAAAACACCACTGAACGTTTGTACATTTCCGCTTTCGAAAAAAGTCTGTTGTACAGTCTGTGAGGTAGCATAACATAAGCAGCATGGAAAGTGATAGAGAGACAGCATCTGCAGACTGTTCAAGTTTCTTTTAAGTGTTCTTTATTTTCTGGCGTTGCCTTTCAACAGTTATTCCACGAAACAGAAGAACCTGGCAGTCAAAATCTCACCTGCTTTATACAGAATTCCATTCACATCTCAACCTCATTAACCTCTACCATTGAGAAAACAGGGTAGACTAAATAACACAGTCTAGACAAAGAAAAAGGAATATAATCATTCTTCCACTTAACAAACTCATTCTCTGACTCATGAGGTTATTTTAAAGGAAATAAACAATTTTACACAAAAGAAACACCCCTTCATTTGGTTACACCCAATTGACATGAGCAATGACATCATGTCCTATAAAAACAGGAAGTACTGGGGCGGCCCTTCCTGTTCATATAGGACCTGCACAAAGGAACACACAATGGTAAGTATAAACAAACGAAAGATTCAAATCAACTACTGATGAAGTGACATTTAGCTTTAAGAACATTTGCACAGATGTAATGAATGGAACCAATGCTACCACAAACAGACCCGGGATAGTATGCAGAGGCAAAGTTACATGTGCTGTGTTTACATTAAAGCATTATGATTGACTATAAGATAACAGAACACAAAATAACAATATATGCAAGTGACAAATGGTAAACGAATTCAGTCCTAGCCACTTTGTCACACAGTCGTTGCTGGTTATTGGAGCAATTTGAAACAAATGCAACAGATGAATCGGCTCCAGTAGAAGATGTGCAACAAAACCTGCATGATATTTTCATGTCAGGAGACCTGACACTGATCTATAATTTAAAATTCTTAATGATGACGTTTTCCTGGCATGAGTTTTCACACCAGTGAAAACTGTTTAGCTAATGTAGGAACTACAAAAAGGTGATAGAAGCAATAAAAACCCTACCCTGCATCACTTACTTCAGGACTATGCTGGGGATTTTCAATCACTCCACTAGTATGTTAAAAACATGCTGTCATTTGCCATCAACATTCAGAAGATGTGGAAGACGCCTTAAAGGAACAAGTCGGTTGTGAAGATGCATTTTGACTATGGAAGGCTAATCACATTCAAAATGTGAAAGCATAAAGATGAAAGTAACAATGAATTGAGATGGTGTTGGATTATTTATTGCATTTACATATAATCTTCTAGGAGGGCATAAAAGCCCTTCACAGTTTTAAATGGCCTCAACAGTAAATCTGTGTTTCTACAAGTCACCAACAGCATGGACTACTAATGGTTTCCATTCAACCATTCCATCATTCGTTTGGCCAGTTTTGAGTCTGATAAAGACTGGCTTTCTTGAGCTCAATGGTGTAAAGTAGGCTACAGGATTGCTGAAGATGTCTTGATTGACAGGTGAAGCTTTTTAATACATTCGAGAAATATTCAACAGTCATTCTGTATTTTTCTGGTTTATTTCAGATTTTCATTCTGCTTAGATTTTTTATATATAATAACCATTACAAAGTGCTTCCTTTATCACTACAAAGGGAGTGATGTAACCATACTTTGTGCTTTTAAACTACAATGGGCGCCCACACACTGCAGCAAGCAGGTTTTAAGTTTTAGTCCAAATAGGTGAGCGGAAATATGTTTTACACTATCTTAGAAAGTCCCTATTTTGTTGAAAATTGTAACCACCCACAAAGATCAGTGGTATATCGTGGCCTGATCTCGTCTTCTGTCTCATCTTCTGTCCCTTCCACCGCCCTGGCATCACACCTGCACACAGGCTTTTGCTTAACTCACATCTCACCAGACAGTGCTCATCCTCAAAATAACTCTAGACAACAAAAGCCACATGGGACAGCAGATTTGTTAGCTTTCACACCATTTTACCTTATACCAAGGCAATGATGGAAGGGCTGACCCTGCTGAATAAATCATACCTCAGTTTTCTTCATTTCTTCAGTAACCTATATTTACGATCTTAAAATATGACTTACCGGTATAGTGCAGCTTTGCCTCACGCTTCCTTATAAATGCTTACAGCAGTTTTACAGGACCTTAGTCTGATAATTTCTGCTGTCATTTAAAGTTTAAACCTTGGTTCTGGTTGAAGTTGTTGCTCTAGTGAGGAGACAGTAAAACTGCTCATCTCTGGACTCATAGTAATATCTAATACTTGCGTATATTATGGACAAGTTGGGATAATAAAAATTTCTCCTTTAATATCTTCCATTTAAAGTAACAGAATGCAGTGTTGTGTAGTGAATTTAGTGGTAACAAGCCAGCGTTTAGGATGTTTTTGGATCAGATAGATAATTATAACGACATTATCAAAATTTATCACCAGGAAATAGCTAAACAAATGTATGCTGACTCTGCAGTCACAGCATTCAAGTGCTGTTTTCCTTTTTTTGGAACAGTAGTGATTAAATTATCTTAGGCTGATTATGTCCCCACAGCGCTGTATTATATAAAGAGGTTCTGCCTCCTGAAGTGGCTGCATAAAAGCAGAGTACCACGCGTCTGTATATTTCTCCATGTACCTCTCCTCTTTACCGCTTCATCATCTCTTTCTTTCTGATTCCCTTAACGCAGCAAGAGTCCCCTCTGTTCTCATCTTTTCTCCATCAGTCCCATTTGTTTACTGTTCTCTCAAATCTTGTCTTTGTCTTTACTTTTATGTGTGTCCCTCCGTCTCATTCTTGTTGTTCTCTTTTTCTCTCTCTTTATCTCTACTCCATCGCCCCCCCCTCCTTCCCCTGACTGACAGTGTTATAAATTGATTTTCAGCCCGGTGTGTTCCTTCTGTCTCTCTCTAGGCATTTCCCTTATTTAGCCTCTACCACTCCAGGGTATAGTCTAGACCGCAGGCCGACTGTCAGTCAGTGGCAGTGTGGAGCAGTCTAATTCTTGGCTGACAAGCATTCCTGACAGCAGGAACCAATGGGACGTTTCAAACATGCTTACTCTCTTTGGCTATGTCTCTCTCTGTTGCAATTTTTTTTCTTTGCTCTCTCTCATTTTCCTCACATTTTCCCTTCCTGTGCACTCCACTCTTCATTCTGTCATCGTTTTTTTTTCTCAGTTTATCTACCTTTCTGCCACCGCTCCTTAATTTTCTTCATCTTTCTTTCACTCAATCATCCCAAACCACCACAAGACAATTACAGATACAATCATTTTCCAGAGCCATGCACAGCTCATTTAAATTAACTAACGTTGGACTCATGCACACGTGTGCACACCAATACATGCATTATATTTTGTCCTCTGGTGCTTTGAGTGCAGTTGTGATCTGAATACTCACTGAATGATTGGTATGTCTGCAAGGATTTTTTATTTTTTTTGGTCAGTTTGCTCCATTGGGAAATCCATTCTTTAATCATAAATGAGTGTGTGTGAGATTAGACGAAGTATCCCTTTAAGCGAATCTGGTACCACAGAGGTCCTGAGAGACATGAAGGGAGAAAGAGAGAGAAAGAGATCAATAAGAAGGAGAAGGAGAGACAGACAGAGCATGGCATAGAGGTGGAAAGGAATTTAAACTTTAAAAAAAAATTCTTCAGGGATGGATTTGTGTAATTTCACTGCACTGCTCAGGATATGGCTAATATTTTATTTTACAGTATGTGTGCACACCCACACAGATATGTCTCATATGGAGACATTGCTGCCACCCCCTAGCAGGAAATGGGGACGCCCAGAAACCTTAAGGGGGTAGTGCAGATTGCATTCAAATGAAAAATAGGATAATTTCACATTTTCTTCATTTAGCAGTCAGAACCATGTGGAAATAGCTATAGTGATCATAGGGTTCCCTTTGCAAAATGACAAGCCTAGTAATTGATTTCACCCCTTCAGAATCATCAAGCTTATTTCAGAACGTGTAAAGTCAAATTATCTTACTGAATGGCAATGGCAGATTTTTATTAATTTATATATTCAGTTTGACTAATATCATTTCCCTAGCTTCATGATGATGCTTTTCTCACTGACTTTAAAGGCTCAAGGATTCTTTCAGCCTGCACTAGTTTTCCGGACCAGGGCGTGTGTGGGCGTTGCTACTGATACTCTTGAGAAAATAAAGTGCGAAGCAGAAGTCTATTTTGCAAGCTCAAAGACGCCATAGTCAAGTGTACAATCATTTGAGGCATTATTTTTCAATTTTGAATGTCTTAGCGACTGCACAAATTTACTCTTCCATCACAAATCATTGCTCAGTGGTACATGGTCCAGCCTATTATGAACCTAGAAGTTTTCCACACCACAGATTAATCTTGCAACAACATAAGAGTGTCAACAAAGCTTTTGAGCCTAAAAAACTGAAACAGAATTTCTGCCCAATGTAATTTGGGAAATATCTTTAACATCAGAGGGTGCATGCACGCAAACAATCGTATTCACATTCACTGGCTATTCAGAACAATTTTATTTTTGAAAAGAAATAGAGCACTTTGCTCTCAGACTACTGGCTCAGACTTAAAATCTTTGGTAAAGCGTATAGTTATGGCTGGATCACTTTACCCTAAACACTGCCTTGGTTATGTTGAATAGGACTAGGCTGCTGGGGGCTTTGCAAACAGTTTGCATTTAATCATTAGTTAAATGATTAACCCCCCAGGAGAAATGTTCTCCTGGAGGTTTCTTCCTATTAAATGGGAGTTTTTCTTTTCCCCACTGTCGCCAAATACTTTCTCACATGGGGTCGTCTGAGTTTTGGGGTCTCTGTGCTATTGTGGGGCTGAGTTGAATTGAACAGAACTGAATTGAATTAGACTTCTCAAAATATTTGCTGATATGTTATTTAAAGTCCAAAATTTACACTATATCTTTAATTAGCTGTCCATAAAACTGGACTTCTCTCACAATGGTGTGACAAGTGCTGGGGTAAGTCACTTGTTAATCTCACATTTCCTTTTTTTCCTGGAGTGTTATCTTAGACATTCAAGATGAGATATTGCTTTGAGAAAAGAGATCAAGCTTATATTGTAGACCAGGGTTCATTAAATCCACTCAATTCACGAAGCAGATTTTCTTCTTTGTCTTTAAGCTTTCTTTATCCAGGGAAGGTTTTGCTGAGCACGCATGCTCTTTTCCAGCTAAACCCTGTTCCTCATTAGCACCAGCGCAGATACTCACACCTGGGAGCTACCCAGTCCAGCCACAAATCTTTTACTGTTTGCCAATTAGCATCTCGTTTTAAGTCTTCAGGGGGATATGTGTTCCTTTAAATGAATTCCTACTCAAAATCCCTTTAAGAATTAAATATACCTGGCCTGTATTTGACTATAAGCAAAGTTTGCATGTGCTAAATTGTTTGTGGAGGGCAGTGTCACTCCACAGACATGGTTATATTGGATATAATGACTTTGCACAACAAATAGGTCCAGTTATGACACACTTTCAAGGCAAAAAATACACTTCATCTTCACAGTGTTTGCCAAAATCTGACTCAATTCGGTGTGTCTCGCTACTTCTTTTAACCTCCTCTGCTATGGGTCAAAATCAGCCTAATCGGGTGCCAGTTTCGCTCACTGGGTTAAGTAGGCGACCCATACGCCGCAAGGCCACTGCAGAGGCCCGGGTTTCATTCTGCCCCGAGCCATTTCCTTCGTGTCATTCCCCCTGCTCTCTTTCCCTCCTTTCCTGTCTGCTTCACCGACTTATCCAGCAATAAGTCTGCTATAAACAAAAACAAACTTGGCCTGATCTAGCTATGGGAGTACATAAACCCAATATAGTTACTAAAACCAAACAGACAATTAGTCAGATGAGCATAAATGCTACTTCAGGATGTCATTATAGATAATGTGTGTGGTTAACTAGCAAGGTTAGGGTTTGAGAGGACGCTTCATGTGTGCTGTGTGTGAGGGGAGTAGGGGGCAAGAGGGGAGTAAGCTAAGAATTGTGAACAAAGTAAATGGAATAACGTGTAAAAGGTTTAAATGGCAAGCATATTCAATAAGCTGTGTGAATGATGCATGGATTTGTGTGTATATTCCTCGGAATTGCCCCGTGCATGTGAAGCTATGTGTTTACGTGTGTGTTCATGTATGCTTGTCTGTCTGTGACTCTATGCCTGCATCTGCGTGTGTGCATGTGTGTAGAGGGGCTGTCAGTTTCGGTCTGGTAGTCACCATAATTAGAAGTCTCTCTTTTACCCCTGTCTCCTGCTTGCTTTTCCCTTTCTCTCGCTCTCTCTCCTCCGCTGAGTCTAGCCTTCTTTTCCTTTTACTTCTCCCTTTTCTCTGTTTCGATATTTTCAATTCTTTCTCTACCTCTTTCCTCCTCCTACACTCTCTCGCACCCTCTGAGTGATGAGTTTTAAATCATCCTTTCATTCTTGCGCAGTGATGAATGAGGGGGAAATCTGTCCTTTTCTCTTTGTTTATTCAGCTCTCCATCTCTGTCCCTCTGTCTCTTTTTCGCTTTTTATTCACCCCACCTTGTGTCCTCGGTTTTCTGTATAATGAAGTTGCCTAATCTTGGCAAAGATACCCTTAGATTTGTAAGTACACACAGAATTGTAAGTCATATTTGCATATTGTGATGACTTCACATTTAATGTTCAATTTTGTTTAGAAACAAAAGCAAAATAAGCTACACCAAGCAAATAAGTCTAAAAAACAGACAAATCCAAATTCAAGTACTATCCAAAAGTCATTTGAATCAGTTATCACTTGATTAGACTCAAAGAAATCAAAGACATTTGCTCTTTGTATTTGTGTTCATATCTTTTCCCTTTATGAATTGTGGTTTCTGTTAAACTCTCCTTGAAACATTTCATTGTATGATGGTTAAGAACCACATGGGCCTTCTAGTTTTGAACTGGGAAAATGGCAGATAAGTATCTTGTTTTCTTGCTGTACCTTGCAAAATCTTCTTCTTTATTGTTGTTGTTTTCTTCCCTTTTCTTCTTCACTCCTTTGACCTCATTAAAAATATGTAGACAGGGTGACCAGCGGCATGTTAGGTTTGTAGGTATGCGTGTTTGTGCACAGGTATCCCCTCATATGGCTTAGCTTGTCCCTCCCGGTTGCCCAACATCTCATCTCTGATTGGTTGTGAAGGGATAGAGATACCAGCCCTTAATTGGAGCCAAGGCTGCCATTGGTGATTACATCTGTCACTGTGATAGCCTTGGAATAGTCTGGGTAAATGAGGGTTGGACAAACACCACACACAAGCAGAC
Source organism: Maylandia zebra (assembly GCF_041146795.1). Lineage (NCBI taxonomy): Eukaryota > Metazoa > Chordata > Actinopteri > Cichliformes > Cichlidae > Maylandia > Maylandia zebra. The sequence continues at coordinate 16,079,190 of NC_135187.1, forward strand.
ATCAGCACACACAGATGCACGCGCGCACACACACACACGCACAGACAGACACACATCATTTTGGTTGGGATGCTGTCTTGGATAATTGGTTCGAAAAGCATCCAGCGGGATCGTCCCTGCTGTCCCCATGGCCCTGGCTGCCATGGTAAATAACAAGGCTCATAAACATGAAAGTCAGGGGGATGATCATCCTGATTTGAGCTTTGCACTCAGATGAGATTGATGAAAGCCTAGAAGTTTAAAGGACTTTGAACATCCAATAATAGCATTTTTCAGCAAAACACTTTCATTTATAGCTAAAACAGCACAGCAAAGCCAAACAACTGTGGCATTAAAGGCTCTTGAAAACTATTTTAAGGCTTTTTTTCTCTTTATTCTGTTCATTTGAATGTTTGCTGATTGTACATGGTTAAAAAACAAGACTAACAACACCTTTATAGGTTAATGGGAAAATTATTTAAAACAGGCATAAATGTTTAGCAATTTGTAATATTTTTTCTTGGCAAGAAGACATGCATTTATAACAGCAAGCGTCTTTGCTGTAGTGTCCTTCAACAGAATAATGTTAAATCCTTACCAGGTACAATGGTTTCTCCTCTGTGAGCTTACTCTGCAATCTCACCTCCCTGTGAAGTACAAGAAGTGAACAGTTTCTCCTTCGGGGATCGATAGAGCATTGCAAGCAGTAGCCTGGACCGACTTCAGTCCTGGACACTCCAAGGTTTTCATCTAGCACCTGTAGTGTATTTGATATAAAAGGATCATTAAGATCAAAGGGAGAAGATAATGATACTGATGTGAACTGTAAAGTCCAAGGAGATCAATTACATTTACATTTTATAATTTAGGCATTTAGCAGGTGCTGTAACCCGGAGAGATTTAAAATAAGTACAGCAGCAGGATTAGCTTCACTTCTAATTTATCAGTACATGAACCTTATAAAAGAAAGTGCAAAGGATCACTGTTGCTGTATTAAACCTTTCTTTCAACTTATTGCCATATCATTAGAAAATGTCTGCAGGAATTACACTTCTCGTAGTTTTACTGTTTTAGTAGAATACCACAAGCAGTGCTTCTTAGCAACAACGCGTCATCCTTTATGACTACTTAACTCGAAACCTGAACTTTAATAACTTCTAACAGAGTTCTGAATGACTGACCATAGTTTAAGTCTAATACTGCACTAATATCATTCACAATTGCTTGATTATCCAGTGCTTTACTTACAGGGAAAAAAGCATTGGGAAGCAAGAAAAGCATATTTACTGTTGTCACAAAAAATATAGATTTTTTGTTGTAGTTGATGTTAGAAGTTAGTTTTGCACCTGTCCCTCTAGACCCATATTTTGCACCAATATTTTGTGCTGTAGTTGATTTAGATGTCAGGTTTGCACCCCTCCACCCCCCTAAACCCACTTTCTTTGTCTCCTCCTGCTACCAGCCTGCCACCACATAAACAAAGTCATTTAAAGAGCCTATAGGAGCTCATTAAGATCAAGTAGTATTTATCTTCTCCATCCCTGAAGAATTCATTAACTGTTTTTGATGTTGTATGGTGCGAGCAAGAGCGTAATCGGCGTCGTTTTTCATTTTCAGTTGTTGTAGATGGATGTCTCAACAAAACAAAGCAAATGGTTATTCTGTACAGCTATAAATTGCCGAGTCATGTTCAAAGGCACTGCCGCTGACTGACACACCCCTTTGCTTGTTGTGCATTTTAACATGTCAGTAATTGATTAGCAGCAAACAAAGGAATTGCCAGCTTTTGATCTTGCAGATGCCCATAGGATGAATCCAGGAGAATGCACCGGTCTCTCATTGATTTCACCTTTTAAGTGAGCTGGAAAGGTTGCTCAGTGGCAAAAGAGTTTCCAGTCACTCGGGGGACCCGAGTTCAAGCACCCCATGCTGAATGTGAATACCACTTCCTGGGGTGCTGTTCTGAAGTCCTGCCCCTGCCCCATGCCCTCACTGTGAAGGAGTGCATCACAAACTATAGATAAGCAGCACTACCCTAGAAGAAGTTCTGGGAAGTACTTACTTCTATGATCTTCATATATTTCTATTAATACGTAATCATAGATCAGCATCAAAGACCAGGATATATCAAAACGAAGCTGACCTACTTAATATCACTCATGCTGACTCGTTGCTTCTTGGTTCATTCATTAAAAGCAATGTTTTGTATATTTTTTTTTCTTTTGACTTTTTAGTGGTCTTACATAAAATAATAATGAATAATTGACTGTCACTTCTAATGGTTGTGTTTAAAAAAGGCAGTAATAAGTACTTGTTAGTGTGCGTATGTGTGGTTTTGTGTACAGTTTGAATGTGCTATGCAGTTACTACTCTGTCATAATGACAACTGAACCAGCTTTAATACACTGGCAGTTACACACTGATGCTGTTGCAACTGCACGTGCTGAGGAAGACTCATGGCTGCACTTACAATAAATAGTTGTGCGACAGTTACGAAATCCTTTTGTCACAATGGGCAGACATACGGAGGTGAAACTTCTAGCATCATCACTCTTTCACGTTTTAAAATATTGAATAATGAACATTAAACATTTTGAGAGTTCAATTATCTTGATTTATTATAATGTCTTAAGGTCACAACTTCAGTTTGGCACCTTTATGTTTTCTTCCTCTAACTTAAGATGTGCTCAAATCTCTTTTCTCTTTCAGGTTTTATCTACACATGCGGGGGTACACTGAAAGGTCGAAATGGCAGTATAGAATCTCCTGGCTTTCCCTATGGCTACCCAAATGGAGCAAACTGCACCTGGGTCATTGTTGGAGAGGAAGGAAGTAGAATCCAGCTCATCTTCTTGTCATTTGCCATAGAAGAAGAGTATGACTTCCTGTCGTTGTACGACGGACATCCCCACCCTGCTAACTTCAGGACCAGGTAGGGCAGTTTTTATGTGTTATTCTTTTCAATTTTTCTTTTTTCATTTTCTTTTTTTTAAAGCAAGCGTTCATTTTGTCAAAGGAGAGAAATATGAAAACATTTAAAGCTTCAAACTGTTCTCATCCTATAATCTCATTAAAAATGAAGCATTGAATAAACTAAAAAATGCAGAGATCCGTCTCACATTTTGAGTTTTAATATCAATACAAATTGCTTAAGTAAAAGAAAACGTCCTTCTAACAGATACTGACACTACGGATGTTGCCCGAATTCTTTTAAGCAATGTTCACATGGTGTTAAATGACCTTTGATAGCAACAGGGTGATCCACATTTGGTTTGCGGCAGCAATCACTGCCACTGCGGCTTCCTTTAGTTATTGAATTAGTTTATTGAGCTCTTCTTGCAAGAAACACAATACCCTGAAAGAATCTTGTTTTAGATAAGCTATTAAACTCTACTTGTATGATTTTATCAGTCAATCAGTGGAGCTTAATAGCATCTGTCTGTGACTCTATTCACATTCAACATGTTCCTTTAACCCTGAAATGAATTTTGTTTTGTTATTTTATTAACTGTGAAATGTGAGAACACTGTTTAAATGTTTAAATGTCACTGCACACTGTACAAAGTGTTTAGGATGTTGGTTCACAAAAAGTAACTCAATTATATAAATGCAAATTAATTTTTTTTGTGGTTCATTCACACAAAATCATCCCTTAAAGATGGACTTATTGTTATAAGCCAGCTAATCAATAACATCTCACGTCCGAATCTGGTGAGTGAAAATAATCAAAGTAATAAAAGACAACAAACATTGCAACCAATTTAGTATTGGAAGAAAGACATTGTTTATAGAGCATAGCTGTTATTAACTGTTTTGTTTGATGCTTCACTAAGTTTTCTATGTCTTGGTCACATCAGTTATTCAAATTAAATAAACAAGCAAAAATAGAAACCAACTGTGACTCAGAAAGTGAATTTTATTTTATTTTTTTGTGTGGATTTGGTCATCCATGTGGGACGACTTTTTTTTTTTTCAGTGAAGACTATCCAAGCTAAAGCAAGGTAAGCAACCACACGAAAGAAAATTCCCAATATTTTGTTCTTTCTTTGTGTTTTTTTCTTCACTTTGTAATGGATTTGAAGTTGGCTAAGCTTGGTTTCTAAAAGGCTTATAGTGAAGTCTGATCAAACCACACAGCCCCACAGTCCCAACAAAGCAGTTTCTAGTTTTCGTTCAAATCAGATAATCCGCATATCATATAATATAAGGTCTGATGTCACAACCTTGTTTTGCATATCTCATCGGACAAATTATGAACAGAAGCTTCCACTGTTGATGGAAAGATTACTTTAATTACATCAGGCACGTGTGAGGCAACTACCAACAATATAGTGCCAGGAGAGAAAATCTGGTTTGGTTCAGTTGAGGAAAAAGGATTTGGGTCATGTAGAAATGAAATGAGTCGCCTTGATACTTGTCATGGGGAATGAACTGTTTTCATTAGCTTCAACAGGCATAATTTCTAATCAGCGAGCTGCACTAATCAACCTTTCTCGGACGTGGCGTTTAGGGCCCAAATTGCCATACAGAGTTAATTAAACAAGAGAGGAAAAGAATGGAAAACAGAAGAGAATACAAAAGGAAATAAGGTGACTAGGTGATTTTTGCCAGGTTATATAAAATTCTTGTTTCCACAAAGACAAAGAGACTTTCTCCCGACTCCAGTCTAAAGAAACTGGAGCTGGGAGAAAGTCAGAGATGCCCTCTGTGCTCTTATTGGCTGATTAGGATTCTTTGCTTATCTAAGATAACAGAAGATAATGTGTTGTGTGAATGCATTCATGTCCATAGGTTTGTCTGTGCTTGTCTGTGTGTGTATGTGTGTGCCTGTGGGGAAGATTTATGGCATGCATAATTCCAGTCGCCTTGCTACGTAAGCCAAATCTGTGGCTTATTCTCCTGCAGTCTCTTTTTCACTCTTTCATTACTTAAAACAGACATAGACACATAGCAACAAATTGTAATTTCATTGTCAACATAATACAAATTTAAGTGATTAAATACACTGGAGAAGACTGCACGATACGCTGCAAGTCATTTGTTCCCACTCACACACATGCAAATATTTGACCTTGCTCAGTAAAAACATATTTTATGGGGTGGCGCAGTGGTGCAGTAGTTATCACTGTCTCCTCACAGTAAGGTCCTCCAGCTGACTGAGGCCTTTCTGTGTGGCGGTCTCTCCTGGTGCTCTGGCTTCCGTCCATAGACATGCTTGTTAAGTTAATTGGTGATTCTAAATTGGCTGTGAGTGTGAAAGGTTGTCTGTCTCTCTGCGTTAGCCCTGTAATAGACAGCCAACCAGTAAAGGGTGTTTCCTGCCTCTCACCCTGTGACACAGTTTAGGCTCCTGCGACCCTAAATTGGATAGAAAAATATTCGATGAGCTTAGAAAAAGACACATTTCTCTATTCCTTCTTTTTGTTTTGGTTTTTTTCATATTTTTTCCAAATCCTTTACAATTTGAGAACTGGAAAAAAAAGTAAAATGCCCTGCACTGCATCTCAGCTATATAGGTATGGTGTCACAATCGATACATAAAAAATAAGAAGAATTTGTGTTATTGAAAATACGAATATTAAAATATTCAACTTTTTAATAGTTTTTAGCCTAAAAGCAGTTATTTGGGGTTTCATGGTTCAAGCTTGACCGTTGCTGTAAAAGTAATCTTTTTTTTTAAAAAATGCATTAAAACTGTCACCGTTCTTTTTTTCTTTTTCAGTTAAAAAGCCTTAAATTCTTGGGTTTCTTTGTGGTAAAGTTGAAATGACATTTTTACATTTTTGTCACCACCTGTCTCACCTTGACTAGTATCTGAAAGTAAAAGCATTTTTTTAACAGTAAATATCTGTTCTTTTTAAATAACTATTATTATTGACAACATCAAAGGTGATGCTGTCTATCAACTGGAAATTAAATCTATTTGTGAATTTCTTCTACAATCACATTAATCAAGGTATAAAAACATTTTTCCCACTGCAAGTTGCCATCAGTGAGTAAAGGTCACCTTCCCTGATTTCTGCATGATAAAAAAAAGCCCCAGTGCAACTTTGAAATAACAGTTCCTCTCTGCCCCAGTCGATTATTTATTGACTCTAGCTGGAAGTTAAAATTATTGACTGTGATAAACTGGGTTTTGAACTTTGGGATGGTCTCACCTGCCTGTTCTCTTCTTGATCTTGGTGCAACAAATAGATATGATGAATGGAGTTCATATAAGCCAGGAAACATCTGGGGATCACACACTGTGACTAGCACATTCAAGACATTTTTATGCAATTAGTAACTGGCTCAAATCAGGCTTTCAGGCTGGAATTTCTGCATAACTTATTTTTTTTAAAAAATACTCTAATTCACAAATGATCCACAGTGTCTTGACAAAGTGAAGTAGTGTTATTGCAAATCAAAACCATTTAGGAAACACAGCAACTCAGCCATAAAGTTACAGACCATGTAAATTTACAGAGTGGGGTCGCTGAGTGCTGAGGTGTAGGTGTCACTGTACTTTCGTCCATATAGTCTTTTTCTGGTAGAGAAACAGACGTTTTCTAATACACTATGAATCATGTTATTTCTCTGAAAAAAAGGTGTGAGGGTTTTTTTGTTTGTTTTCTTTTTTGTTTTTTACATGACTACCTACAACTTCATGGGCAGTCAGTGGAAACAGTACTTTAACATGTTTCTCAGTTTTAGTTGGTCTGTGTTTTGATTTATTTCAAGGAATGCTGCATGAACAACAGTACTCCAATTATTCATGCAACATGCAGTTCATGCCAAATACCCTTGGTTTTCAGACTTTCTAGGCCAGATAATCAAATAAACCAAAGTCAAAAATCTGCTTTACTTAATGCAACTAAGAGCAGTGGGTCATCATCAAGAGCAACATGGGTCATGCTCAACATTCCTTCCAAATGCTTCCCTTTGAATCTGCTCAGCTGAACAATACATTTAAAGCACTGGACAGTGCAGTGCACAGACAGGGTAGTGGCCACCCATGGTGCATGTTGTTAACATCTCTGTCATTGAGGACGTGGGTTAGCACAATATTTGTATACCAGTTTTCCCACTGTGCATAGCTTTGGATACTGGGTCACAAGTTTCTGTGACTGAATTTTTTATTTTTTTTTATTTTTTTTTATTTTTTGAATTGAAACCATGGTAAGGTATCAGGTGGCACATAAACTGTTGGAGTAGAAGACGTGACTGGGACTTCAGAGACTTTACCAGCTGTCTGAAAATTAATCATGTGTGAGCGCCAAGAGAGCATCTGAGAGTTTTTGGCCATGCATGGATAGATGGATAAAATACAAGTATTAAATGATGGAAGACACAGTAAGGGGTTTCCGTCACCAGACTTTCAGGATTCAATTGCGAAATTACCAGATTTAGGATTTGATCGCTGTGGTGTGACTACATGGTTCTTACAGTTACTCAGATTCAATGTAAACGTTTACATTATACATGAATTCTTCTGTGATTCATTTTTAAATTGTTTGATTTTTCCCCCTCTTCGTGTTATCCTTTCTTCATCCGAATGTCCAGTCAAAACTGTTGATGTGTGTATATTTTATCTGTAGGATCCTGGCAGATGACTTAGTGGCTTTCATTCAACTCGCTTGGACTTTTGTGCTGGTTCAGATACCATGGTAGCTTTACATGTGCAAAATGCAGATACAATTGTGTTTTCCATCAAGTAAGTGCACAGTCATGTTCACAAAATGAAAAAAAGAAATGTGGGGTTGTAGCAGGTCACTGCATGAATATTTGATCAGTGCAATCTGTCAGTCTGTCCATTTCATCCTGTGGCTAGATTTGTTGTGTGCAAGCAAATCTGTTTTCAAGCCATTTACTCAAGTAAACTAGGTTTGTGCAGATGCATTTCAACAATAAAAGCCACAAGAGGAAACCTAAACATAGTATTTGTGATATCAAAGGAGCTTGCAAAGAAAAGCGTCTGGACTTCTTTAAGTTGCTTGAAGATGTTTCACCTCTCATCCGAGAAGCTTCTTCAGTTCTAAGGTCAAATGGTGGAGAGTCCCAGATATAAACCTAGTGGGAGTGACCCCCCACAGAGGGACAAAAGGACCCCCTGATGATCCTCTAATCGCCTGAGCCAAGGTGTGAAATTGGGTGTGGGACCCAATCAGCCAGAGTTTCGGGTGTGTTCATTGTGAAACCTGGCCCCACCTTATCATGCGAATTCCTGAGGTCAGATGGCCCAGGATGTGAGTGGGCGTTAAGGCGTCTGGGAAGGGAACTCAAAACTGGATTATAGATGGCAGACAGTTGGTGTCGTAAACCCCCGCCTCTGTTCAAAGATGGTCGCTCACAGTGGACATAGATGGCTTCTTTCACTCCTCTTTCAAACCATCTGTCCTCTCTGTCCAAAATGTGAACATTGGCATCCTCGAAAGAGTGTCCTTTATCCTTAAGATGCAGATGGACTGCTGAGTCTTGTCCTGTGGAGGTGGCTCTTCTGTGTTGTGCCATGCGCTTGTGAAGTGGCTGTTTGGTCTCTCCAATGTAGAGGTCTGAGCATTCCTCGCTGCACTGTACAGCATACACCACGTTGTTAAGTTTGTGTTTTGGCGCTTTGTCTTTCGGGTGAACCAGTTTCTGGTTCAGCGACCATCTTTGAACAGAGGCGGGGGTTTACGACACCAACTCTCTGCCATCTATAATTCAGTTTTGAGATCCCTTCCCAGACGCCTTAACGCCCACTCACATCCTGGGCCATCTGACCTCAGGAATTCGCATGATAAGGTGGGGCCAGGTTTCACAATGAACACACCCGAAACTGATTGGGTCCCACACCCAATTTCACACCTTGGCTCAGGCGATTAGAGGATCATCAGGGGGTCCTTTTGTCCCTCTGTGGGGGGTCACTCCCACTAGGTTTATATCTGGGACTCTCCACCATTTGACCTTAGAACTGAAGAAGCTTCTCGGATGAGAGGTGAAACATCTTCAAGCAACTTAAAGAAGTCCAGACGCTTTTCTTTGCAAGCTCCTTTGACTACGATGACCTGGATGACTGAGAACCTTCACAGACTATTTGTGATATCAGACAGATTCAGTGGCAGACTATCAGCAACAGCTTGAAAATATTAATAGTCTTTATGGAGCTTGAATCTATAACATTTCTGATCAAAGTCACGCATGCGTTACCATTATTACTTATTACACTGGATTTCAAATTTCTAAAAACACTTGGAAAAATGTTTCACATTTTTAATTTTTAATTGAAAACTTTCATTTTGAATTTAGTAAATGTGTAATTTTTTTTGTAATTTTTCCTCTGGTGGTAATTAATGACCTTGTAACCCAGGTTACTGACTGTCTTGCTCTGAAATAAAAAAAACGGGAAGGAGGTTGTGTAATGAGTGTCATTCGTTTTATTATTGATGCCACATTTTCACTCATTTTCAGTCCAGACCTTGGATTTACTGCTGACCATTTTTAGGATTGTTTGTTTGTTTGTTAAGCCATTTAACACTGACCTATGAATCACTCAAGCATAAAAAACCCCTTTAGCTCAAGGAATGAACCAGTGTTATATCTACACTCAACACACCACAGTAGCTTCATTTTTCAGCCAGACAATGATCCCACACACATGCCAAATGCAGTAAAACTATACCTGAGTAGAAAAGCACTAAATAGAACACTAACAGGCCTTAACATTATTAAAGCAATGTGGGATCATCTTGACAGAGAACAGAACAAAAGGGAGCCAACATCCAAAGAAGAGCTTTAAATGTCCTTCAAAAAACCTGGTGAATTATTCCTGAGATTTAAAGAAAATGCAAGAAAGCTTGCCTAAAAGAGTGCAGGCTGTGTTGAAAAATAATTGAATTTTAAGCTACTTAAAACTACAGAAACTCTGTTTTTTCCTTATATTCCTATATTTCCTTAATCTCTGACTCACTTCCACAGTGTGTCTTTGTCCTGTCTTCCTCCCCTCACCCAGATGGACACTCCTCCTTGAGCCTAGTTCTGCTGGAGGTTTCTTCCTGTTAAAATGAAGTTTTTCCTTCCCACTGTTGCCTTTTTTTGCTCATGTTAGTGTACCTTGGCACATACAAATGCAGACATGCAGCAAATTAACTAGTAGCAGTGCTGTAGTCCGAATACAGAGCACAAAAAAAATGTTTTTATTATGATGGTCATCTGATCACGTAACTCCCAAATATATTTGATCTCATTTCTTGAGCAAGAACTGATCTTGACATTACAAAATATATTCATAAATCTGTGATGTAATGTGACGTATGCTTGGAGCCACATTACTGTGACACACACACATTCAGAGAAAAAAAACATTGCTGAATGTCACGAGAGGAAAAGCTTGGATGTGTCTGTTAACTCTATTTTTACCCCTTTTAGGTTGCGATATACTGGCTACTTTATTCCCTGCTTCCTATTTGTACTCTGACCCAGTTTGTATCTTCAATCCTTTACAGCACCAATTTTACACCTGGCTAACTCACACCCACCCACTCCTTAAACACACAAGACACATCCACGGAAACTGAGAGACACATGGTCGCTGCCACAAAGTAAACGTACACAGGCAACGTAAATACACAGCCATACAGCAAGACATGCACCTGCTGCACACAGGCGCAGAAGGCAAACAAACACAAAGGCCATGGGAAACAGCAATGTGTGATTGGTGTGAAAAGAAACAAATACGGCCTTTGATGTCGGGACAATATTCCTGAGCAAAACCGAGTTCACATTTTTGGGGGAAGACAGCGAGAAGTGTATATGTAGATGCACAGGTATGTGTGTGTGTGCTTTAGCGTGTGAGTGAGTGAGAGGTTTTGTGTGAGTGTGAACTGAGGTGTGTTTATCCCTGAGGTAGTGGTATTTCATCTCTTCCTGCATCAGTTCTGCCCTGTAGGGGGTAAGAGGCGCGTGTGTGTGTGTGTGTGTGTGTGTGTGTGTGTGTGTGTGTGTGTGTGTGTGTGTGTGTGTGTGTGTGTGTGTGTGTGTGTGTGTGTGTGTGTGTGTGTGTGTGTGTGTGTGTGTGTGTGTGTGTTAGAAGATCCAAATAGCTTTGCTCAGGTTAAAAAGACAGGAAGGAACAGAAAAGGAAGTCGTTTTCTTAGCATGTCTTTTTTTGCCAAGGTTGTTCTCCCTGCATGCCCTTGTGTATGCCACTTTTTGTTGCTTGACAATTTGAATTGGTTCATTGTTGCCAGCCTGCTGTTTGACAGAGATTGTTGAGGATTTAAACATGAAAAACTAACTTAAACAAGAACACAGCAGGACCTCTGTATGGTCACTACAGGAGGCTGTAGTGGCAAACATGCAATACTAAAGTGATTTTGTGCAGAAGAAATTCTTCTGTATTCTTCTAAATGAACACATAGGAATAATAGCCACAGTCTCAACAGCGAGTCTCTTTAGACAAACCAAAACCTGCAACAAAACAAATAAACCTTCTCAGGAGAACTGTTCCAACTTTTACTGCAGTAAACAACATTTTGGCACTGTGGGTGTCCATCAGGTAGCCAATTTGGGGTAAACGATCACTGCAAGAAAACTTGAGCAAAACTGTTGTGAGGCCTTGCTTTGATTTGTGCATAATTGCTGGGCCTTGCACAATGTGCAGGAAGACACTTTTTGATGTGAGTGCGTTTGTGCTTCATCGAGGTATCCTTTCATTGAAAGTTACACAGATTTCAGAAATCAGAAACATTTCTGTTTGAAGCAATTACATCACTGCATGTTTACATCTGTGTCTCTTACTTTTTTTGTTAATTTCTCTCATTTATTTTTGCAAAGTATGATTCAAAAAGTTTTTTTTATAGTTTTACATGACAAAAGTTACTGTTATACAAAGGAAACTCAGGGAAAGAAGGGTGTCCCAAGTCCATTAAAATACACATTAAGCTAGAATTTACCTCAACAATCAGTATGTTTTTACTTAAAATTGATATAATTCCAAGCATTTCTCATTTTTACTTCATATCAGTGACTGTCTGTGTCTCTGAACTCCTCTCTTGATATACCTTCACTTTTATCTTTTCTCATTCTCACAATCTGTCTCTGTCTTAAGCCTGCCTTTTATTGAATAGATGTAATTCACTACTTCATCTCTCTTTTACTTAATATCTGTTTCTAAACTGTCCTCTGTGTCTCTCTCTTTTCACAATTCGACTCCACCACTCCCCACCTAATCTGTTTCTCTCTCAATTCTTCCAATAAATGTCATTAATTCGGCACTGATAACCAGCTCTGTTCTTTCAGCTCAGTCTGGCACATATTATAATTAGAATCATTACAGTAACGTTAACAGTGCAATACAATATTCAGGAGTCAAATCCCCTGGTGATTGAGCTCTCTTGAGGCTTTGGAGCTCCTGTTCTTTGTGTCATCCTGTGGACACTGTAGTCTGTTGAGATTATGTCTGTGTGCGTTTATTACACCTGGGGTTGGTGTTAATTGATTCCTCCCCGTCCTTTTCTGAATGGTGTGTTCGGTCTTATGAGAGAAAATAGGTGCGGTTTCATCAGTCATGTGCAATAAAATCTCCATTACAATAACTACATTTAAATACTAACAAGGCTACCTGCCAGTGCTTGATGAGGGCAATACTTCAGAAACTGCCAGATCAGTGACCTGTGTGCTTATTTACATCTGGTTCTTTTATTGTAGAGCTTATTAAAATTATAATTAATTTAAAACATTAACAAAAACATATCCACCACAACTCTTACCAGAGCCTTTAAATCTTAACATCATAAAAGGGTGACCGAACAAATAGAAACGTGGATTGATGATTGAAATAACTGATAGAATAATGTAAGTGAGAAATGTGTGTCTATTGCATACTTTGTGTACTGAACTTTACATTTCTATAGCCTGATGTCAGGTTGCCTTTTCTTGACAGTTTGATCAGTTACGTGAAAGAAGAACAATTAGAACTTGCAGCCATAAAAAGTCATAGGAGTCTTTAAATACAATCAGCACTGTAAAAACATGTTTGCCTGACAATGCAAATGTGAGTGTTTCAATACTCAGAGCAATGCAAATGTGTTTACTTGGAAGTCTTTTTTTGGAAGCTTTCTCAGCAGTGGCAACATAATAAACGCATTTGTGCAGTATGGGTTTATTGTATGTCTAAATTTTACAGTTTTGGCTTATTTTTCCTCGTTTTTTCAGCTGCTCCCTTTTACACAAGGGGTGGTCACAGTAGACGGATCCACATGTGTGATTTGTCAGATTTTTAAGTCGGATACTCAGCCACTTAAATCTTAAATCTTGTGTCTTAGACCATGGATTTTATGCATGTTAGGCAAATGTGGTAACCACTATACTTTAGAGCGACAGACTTTTTGTCATTATTGCGTTAGTTTATTCCATCCATGAGACTGACACTGCCCACGGACAACTCAAACTCAAAATAGATTTTTATTCTGTGTGCTAAACCTGTTGAGCTGTTCAAGGTCCTGGTGAAACCCATTTTGCCTTGGTCATGGTTCAGTCCTCTTAACTTTGTTTGATTTGGATGGCAAACCGATGAGACCCGAGGCTATGAAACAAGTCAGCCTGTCTGATAATATTGACTGTTTTGTGAGCTTGAGTGCTTGGTCACACATGTGCGTGCACGCCTTTTCTGTTTATGTGCTCGAGTCTTACTCATGTTTTGGGACTTAGATGTTGGGATGTGTCTTTACTATGGAGAAGGGACGGGGAGTATCATATAGTATCTCATATGGTAAATCAGTTTAGCCTGATAAGGAAGGTACAGTAGTACGTATGGTTAAGGTTAGATTTCCAGGAAATAGATGGAAGTCAGTGTAATGGCTTCAGAAAACATGACTGTTTTGTCTGTGCGTGCGTGCGTGCGTGTGTGTGTGTGTGTGTGTGTGCATGAAGTTCCAGTAATCCCAGTGGCTAAACTGGTAATCCCCTCAAGCTGCCCATTAGCCCCTTGACACAGACATATACAGACACACACGCCCACAGACACACACAGACAGACTCTACCTCCAGGGCAGTCACCCAGGTGTCAGACAGACTATTCCTCAGGGAGGGATCACTATGATCAGCCACAGAGCTGGCCCACTGCCCCTGGAGAAGGAATGGAGACAGTGACTGGCAATACATACAGATTAAAGAGAGGGAGACAAAAGGCGAGCAAAAGATGAAGAGAGAGACAGAAAAGGGGATGTCAGAGGGAAATCAGATTTAGATGATTGGCAAAGGGAACAAGCAAAGACAAAGAATTAAAAGGAAAAGTTATTTTTCTGTGTGTTTCTGCTTACTGGACTGGCCTCTGCATCAAATGCTATCTTATCTAGAGATTTTGAAGCTTTGAAATACTCCCCCCTCCGCTATCAGGACAAGAACACCAGATTTCTGTTATGGCTGGATTTTTTTTTGTCTTGTGTAGAGCATTTCTTTTCCATTTCTGTGTTTGCCCTGATGTTGTTTCTATCTCTGAAATGACATCAGATGATCTCTACAGCAACATTTCCTTTGAGTTAGTATCCTCAAACTGGTGGTTCACCTACGCCACAAATGGACTTTTTGAAAAGCATAATGCCTTTGTGGAAACACTGTCTTTGCTCTATCAATTCCTCCCACAGGAGCTTGTGATAATCAGTGTGTGGACACTCATGGCCCTTGGAATCTGTAAAAAGAAACAAACAAAAAAAAACAACTCACAGTTTTACCTGTGTGCTTGTCATTGATAAAGCAAGACAACTTGTGCATTTCGGGAAACTTTTTTATAGGTATGCGACATATGGTGAGAAAACACTGCCTTGATGGAATCCCATAAGACACCCACCATCTCTTTGGAGTTCAGCACTGAGCCATGTGGGCAGGAAGAAGCATGTTTTTCTCATTAAAGCTCTACTATTATGAGTCATTCAGTTTGAACGCTGAACATATCACTAGTCCACGCTGATGTGGGACGACAGAAGAATTGTTCCCTTTAGTATGTCACATAACAGAAACAGTAGGACACAGGAACTAAGACTCAGAAAGCAGGGATGCTGTTTCTGTTTGCACTCCTGTCTCCAACATCATTTCTAGGCAAAATCTTAGAAGTGGTGTTCTCACTTGGCTCAGCATTGCCTAATTTGAATTTCCTCTGTGTTTAGTTAGGGCTTCTGTGTCTGTAGTATTTCCTCTTTTCCTTCTTTTAACATACACTAATAAGCCAAAACGTTTTGACCGTCTGCCTAATATTTTCCTCCTTGTGTCATAAAAATAGCTCCTACTTGATAATTTGTGGTCACCAAGATACTAGCAGTTCCAATAAAATGAAATATGGATTTTCTAAATTGTTTTTCTGTCTGTTACTTCTTTTTAAGGAATTTTAGTATAAAGGTTCTTTTCTTTATTTTGGATTCTTCAGTCTAAATCCAGTTACATAAACCCATTTCACTACAGCATGGGTTGAATAGTACAACCTATAAAACAGTGCTTGGCCCCTAACAGCTTTCCTCTAGAGTAGAGTTATAGTGTTTGTGTGTAGACAGTGATTGAGATTTTCTTTATTTAGTCATCCTTAGTCGTCCTGCAACTGGTCTAGTCCAGACACTCAGCTTCAATTGGGGTTTGGTGAAATTACTGAAGACAAAGATGTTTAAACTTCTGTTGCAATCGTTCCATTGAGTTGAGATCTGTGGAATTTGGAGGCCAAGCCACCGTTTTAAATATTTTGTCAGTTCCGCAGTTTCCTTCTACTGAGGACACTGTGGGCAGTGTGGTAGGACACATTGTTCTGTTGAAAGAGGCCATGCTGTGATGCTTAGTGAATGTCACTTGAATGCTTAGACTTTGAGTTAGCACTGTTGCTAGGTGCACCCATCACCGCTGACTAGATTGCACCATTACACTTGACACTGCAGGGGTAGTTGGGGTGCTCTGAGCCAATCATCTGGCCATGATCATTAGACTCACATTGATTTCAAGATCTCGCATGCACTACATTTTGAGACAATCATCATAATTCACTGTATAACTACAGTCAGTGGTCTTAATGTTTTGGATCATTAATTTTCATAGCAGGTTCAGAAGATGAACAAAAAGGCCTAAAAAAAACAAGTTGGCAGTCAGTGAATTAAAAAAGCTGTGAACTACTAAAGAAATAACAGAAAAAGCTGCACAGTGCTGACAGGAAAACGACTAAGTTGGAAAACACTAAACAAACCAAATGCACAGGAACAAAGTGGAAAAATAAAAGCTCAAACAACGACATGCGCCACACACACACACACACACACACACACACACACACACACACACACACACACACACACACACACAAAGTATAGATGGACTAAATAAAGGCAACAACAAGGGCATGAAAAAGGGAAGAGTAAGAGTAAGAAAGTGCAAAAACAAAATCTCCATAAATATCTAACCTTCAAAATCAGGAAGTAACTACAATACTATAACTATAAAAACAACTCACTAAGTCAACGAGGGACACAGAAATAAAGAGCACGCAGGTAAAACTCTAGTACAAAGTATACTGGAAATTAAGAATTATAACAGAGACCATGAATCCACATAAATACCATAACCATACTCACATCGCTTTATATCTCTGCTTTTGGTATACCATGTTTCAGTTCTAAGGTAAATAAGGGTAAATAGCTAAGATTTATTGATCATCAGGGTGACTTCTTCTCTAACATCAGAAATGTTTGCAGTTTTGATGTTGGTCTGGGGTATTTGGCTGTGTGTTGACAAAATGACATGGAGGAGAGACATAAAGCAGTGATCACAGACAGACAGCAGCTGCTGCTGCCCATCAATCTGAGAAGGCTTAGAAAATTCCTGGCAAATTCACAGCAAGATCAGAGATGCCGTGCTCACAGAAAATGAAAGTAATGCAAGAGCTACGACTCAGATTCTATAGGTTTTGTTTAGCATATTAAATTTTAAATTTCATGACATTACAGTTAGATAAACACTGAAAAAGTATGGCTTGTTTGGAAGGAATTAGAGGGCAAAGCTTCTTCTCTCTAAAAAAAAAAAAACAAGATAGCTACATGGCCTAGGTTTGCAAAGTTGCTTCTGAACAACAATTATGTCCTAATACCTAAAACCTAAGAATTTAAAGAGGTGTTACTTTATTTTCACAATGACTGTATTTTCTGTGTTACAGGAGCAGACTTCTAAGGACCAAATCATTCTTGTGCTACAATAATGAATAAATAGTTATGGTACATTATTCCACCTACTTATACATTGTTTTTTGCACAGGGCTACGTAGCCACTTGAGAGTTTCTATGCTAATAAAAGACCCAAGCGAAGTAAGTAATTTCACTTATAAAGCATTCAGTTGGAAATTAACTTATTAAGCTCTTAGGTGAAATTTGACTTTATCGCTCCTATGATTGGTGCAAATGAGCTAAATACCATAAAGTTAATTACATTGTGCCATAGAAGCCAAACATTTGTTTGGAAAATAGGAATCCAATTATGTTGCAGCAGACACACACTGTATATCAGCTGTCCATGACAGCATCACGTTACCTCAGTCTCAGTGTTTGCTGAAAGGTAAACAGTAGTTTTTTTCTCATTTTCTATCCTTGCCATTGTTTCCTTCTGTCATTTCCTTTGATCTTTATGATGTGACATAATAATCAATAGTGAACTCAAGCAAAAGCAAAACACATACAAAGGAAAATCAATCATCTTTTTTTTTTCCCAAAGAGATTCATTACTTCTTTCCTTGGGGTGTCTAAGTGTCTCAGACTGACCATTTCATAAATGTGGTGATTTTTCTATACATCAATAAGCAGACATTGTCCATGGTTGCCTGGTCCCTAAAGCTACATGTACAGTATCTTTTTAATTTGATTTAACAGAATACTTGTGAAACTGCACCACCTGGGTACACTTTCCTTTTAATTTGAAGTTATCAGTGTTTCATCCGTTATTCTTTGTCAGCAAAAACCCATATGAGCATTTTTTTTGCCAGGCCTGCTTCCTTTTTTGCTTCACTCATGTATGGCACCGACATGTACAGTTAATTTATCTGTTTGATCCTGGAGTAAAACACAAATGGATAACGTAACATTGCATTTGCAAGGGAATTGCGAAATTAACATATATTAAAATATTAATATATTAATATTAACATTAACATATATAAAACTCAAAGGAATTGGAAAACATAGATATTAATAATTGCTGACCTCCCCATGGCCATTCATTCTACACAAAAATAATTAAGTAGTTAACAAAGAAATGACATAAAAGCTATTCTCTCTTTTATTATCTGTCATAGAAACAGTTAAAGAAAAAAAATCTGGGCAATGAGCTACAAGAAATTCTATAATTTTATACATTTATTTCTTAGAATTTGTTCCCAGAGAGTCACGGTTATTCTTTGAGCATCTCTCTCACTCTTTGGTTGTCCTTCATTTGTTACGGCAGCAATTCTTTATCATACAGAAAAACTAATATATAATGTTGAAATTGCACTTGTCTTGTTTTATATTATATCTCAGATATTAAATGTGTGTTTAAATTTCTTTACTCTGACAGAAAGGGGAGTTTCACTGGTTCTGCTCACATAAGATCAAAATGGGCTATAAAGCCCCTTTCGCCACAGCCTTTTAGGGTTTTCCATTTGGTAATAGTACCTGGTACTGGATACTTTTTTAGTACCTACTTGCCCGGGGTTCCAAGGGATAGAAGCAGGTACTAAAATGTGATGTCATCAGACTGCAGGCCACCAATTGGCTGGTCAATAGAGTCACTCAATGAGTCATGGGAGCCTCTCATTCACGAAAATCTAAACCACCGTTTTTGTTTCCCGAATCGGGCCAAAAGCCACAGATCGAACAGCTGGTGTATTGTTGCTTTGATGTCCACCTTTGCTGTATAGCGTTCCTGTTGCATATTAATTATGTCATGGGACGCGCAGATGCATTGCTATGATGACAAGCACGCATACAAGGTAGTACTGGGTTGTAATGAAAAACCAGTCGATCCGAGTTGAGCTATGGCGATCCGTGGCGAGTCGATCTGAGTAGGTACTAATGGAAAAGTGGCTTATGTGGCTTACAATGCAAAATGAATTTGACATTTCCAGTCAACACTATATGCACTGAAACCAGTTTGACATTTCATTTAGTTGTTTGGGTAACTGCTTGTATGCATACATGGACATGCAGTAGGACATGTTTAAAGCTTACAAGTAATGTTCTGGTAATAATTTCAATCTCCACCCCAGAGAGGGGATTGCAGAATAGATCAGAGACGGGCAGATATAAGGATACATAAACGCCCAGACACTGAAAGGCTGAGAACAATGCTTTTCTGTCTGCTCTGCTGCGCTCTCCATTATCCTTCAGACAGAAATACAAGAATTCAATTAAAAGACCATGTACTGACCTTAACACACACACACACGTGAACACACACAGTGTTGATGTATCAATTAATCACTGTCTGTCACCTGACTTATTATAGACTATGTATCCTCACTAGGCCATGAGAATTTTATATATATCTACAACGTTTGTGTGTGCGCATGCATGTCCATGTGTGTAAGATGTCCTTCCACTCTATAATGACCATTGTTATTCCCAACCCTTAAAATTATGTTTGTGCCAACAGGCCCTTTAATAGGATGTGTGTGTGTGTGTGTGTGTGTGTGTGTGTGTGTGTGTGTGTGTGTGTGTGTGTGTGTGTGTGTGTGTGTGTGTGTGTGTGTGTGTGTGTTTGATTCATTAGTATGCAGTGCTGTTCTGTACTTGCCTCATGTTATTAGGCATTGAAATGAAATGACTGAGTATGGCCTGAGTCCTGGGGCTCAAACTAACACAAAAAGCTAAACATTAAACTGACACAATCAGAGACACACAAACACATTCACACCGTCAACCCTGAAGACATATGCTCTCGATGTCTATTTCAATTTCCATCGAAGGCTAAAGTCATTTTATTGTGGATTCTTAAAATTGCTATTTTGACTGAAGAACGCTATTTATTTTCACACTGCTGTGAATTAAAGTCACAGACTCTGGTTGGCCCATTGCTATTGATGTCATGGTCTGCACAGGACCTGAAGACTTTCACTGGCTTTGCGCCAGATACCTATTCCACTTTTGTTAGGATAAATTAAATAAACAGTCTCATTTATTTAGCATGCTACACTGAATGCAAATGCTTTTATTCACATTTTATGTTTAATAGATTATACCCATGCCCACATATATGCTGTAAATCTTAATGAATTTATTCAGCCCTGTAACAGCAATATTTGTACTTGTCCAAAACTCTACCAAAACTAATGAGACTATGCGGTTTAGAGCAGCCAAGGGGGATTTTTATGGACAGAAGTTACATTTTCTGATTCACAATCCTTTCGAAAAAGAAAGTGCATTTGGATATTAAAACTAACTGATGAGCCATCTGTCACAAGTAGGTGGGAGCTGAGCAAGAAGTTGAGCCAAGTTGTTGATATGCAGTGTTGGGAAGGTTACTTTTAAAATGTATTCCATTACAGAATACATGCCCCAAAATGTATTCTGTAACCTATTCCGTTACGTTACTCAATGACAGTAACGTATTCTGAATACTTTGGATTACTTAATATATTGTGGCGAGTTCAGACAAGGAGGAGACGGAGGTATCGTTTGGTCTTGCTTCCCGTGAGCTAGCCAGGGAGCACAGCCGTTTATTACATTTGCAGAAGAACACACTGCCACTAGCTAACTGCTCAGCGCGGCAACCACAACACACATAGGGCGCCCTCTGACCCCGGAAGGACACACCGTCGCAGCGAGAGGGCGTCACCCGTCACCATGGCAACATACACAAAACATAACTGTACAAGCAGAACCCCGTGAGGGTGTCACCGCAGTTTGCCACACTGCGCACGCGCAAACACAAATGTCAGCGAAAAAGACGGCGTAGCACGGCAGTGCAGCGTGTGATCTGGACACAAGCGATGGAGGCACAACCTGTAGAACCATCCGAGCCCTTTCGATGTGGCCTCACAAAATTATCACAACCACAACAACCGTGAAAATAGTTGGATCGACACTGCTGCTCAATCACAGCTGCCTGACCAATGTTTTTCATTAGCAATTTAGCAAAGTTGATGGTGGTGGTGTGTCTGTGTGAGTGAAAGACGGAGAGGGAGAGCGAGCGACAGAATTTCTGTTATAACCTTCATTTTTATGGACGCACAGTGTGAGCACTCAGGTCGCATCAGAGCATCGGGCCGTATAGTGTGAGACCCTGCATCGTGACCTATGAACTTCTAACCCCTGCGAGTCAATCGTACAGTTTGAGCAGGAGCTGAATCGCGCGACTGAAAAAATCGCACAGTGTAAGCCCAGCATAATACGGCGGGGTCCCTGTCGGCTGGTAGCCGAAAAATAGCTCTACTTTGTTGTGTGGGTCAACTTTTCTTGCGACAGACAGAGAGAGGCGTTGAAAGGCTGCTCCAACGGAACTTGTTGTTTTTAAACGGGAACTGTAACGGAATACAGTTACTCATATTTTGTATTTTAAATACGTAACGGCGGTACATGTATTCCGTTACTCCCCAACACTGGCAGTGGACACACAATAAAAAAATAATAATAAATTAACACACACACTTGGCAAACACTTGGATGTACAGGTGTCTAATGATGAGGGGTTCATTGTTATCGCAGCTTCTTGCCTGAAGGCTTTTGGCCCTTTTTGGTTGATTATAAGAACTTTTATAAAAATTCCAAATTTAAAAAGTGATTTTGTGTGTTTCATTTTTCCAATACATTTTACATTTAAAGTACTACATAAGGTACCTTGGTTTAAGTATGAGGCCACCGTGCTGGTTTTTCGGATGTCTTTTACTGTAGGCTGTGGCTTTATTCTACTTTTTGAGGTGTCTCAACCACCAAGCACACAATACTGAAGTTTATTCCAGACATACTGAAAAATCATGTTAAAAGTTTACCCTGTGGTTAAATTTCTGTGCTTGTGAGTCCAGAGTGTCAGTGTCAGTATGTAAATATAAATGTATCAGTGGGCTGGCTGCGTTTTTACTGCATTAGTACGACTTGAGCAATAACCTGTAATAGGAGCAACCATTTTTCTTTTTTTAATATATATAGCGTATCAACAAATGTATTGGGGCTTATCTTTATAATCTTTGAATTCAGGTGCTTTTGGTTAAATTGCAACAGCTGTATAACAGGTAGAGCAAGGAGTGAGGTTGCAAGAATGCTGGGGCACATAGTGCATAAAAATCACCAACACTTTGCTGACTCAATAACAACAGAGATCCAAAACTCCTCTGGCATTAACATCAGCACAAAAACGATGTGTTTAATGGCATGAGTTTCCATGGTTAAGCAGCTCCTGTGGGTGTAATCTGTAGGTGGCCCAGTACTTTCGTCCATATAGTGTACTACTTACAGGGAGTGCAGAATTATTAGGCAAGTTGTATTTTGGAGGAATAATTTTATTATTGAACAACAACCATGTTCTCAATGAACCCAAAAAACTCATTAATATCAAAGCTGAATGTTTTTGGAAGTAGTTTTTAGTTTGTTTTTAGTTTTAGCTATTTTAGGGGGATATCTGTGTGTGCAGGTGACTATTACTGTGCATAATTATTAGGCAACTTAACGAAAAACAAATATATACCCATTTCAATTATTTATTTTTACCAGTGACACCAATATAAGATCTCCACATTCACAAATATACATTTCTGACATTCAAAAACAAAACAAAAACAAATCAGCGACCAATATAGCCACCTTTCTTTGCAAGGACACTCAAAAGCCTGCCATCCATGGATTCTGTCAGTGTTTTGATCTGTTCACCATCAACATTGCGTGCAGCAGCAACCACAGCCTCCCAGACACTGTTCAGAGAGGTGTACTGTTTTCCCTCCTTGTAAATCTCACATTTGATGATGGACCACCGGTTCTCAATGGGGTTCAGATCAGGTGAACAAGGAGGCCATGTCATTAGTTTTTCTTCTTTTATACCCTTTCTTGCCAGCCACGCTGTGGAGTACTTGGACGCGTGTGATGGAGCATTGTCCTGCATGAAAATCATGTTTTTCTTGAAGGATGCAGACTTCTTCCTGTACCACTGCTTGAAGAAGGTGTCTTCCAGAAACTGGTAGTAGGACTGGGAGTTGAGCTTGACTCCATCCTCAACCCGAAAAGGCCCCACAAGCTCATCATTGATGATACCAGCCCAAACCAGTACTCCACCTCCACCTTGCTGGCGTCTGAGTCGGACTGGAGCTCTCTGCCTTTACCAATCCAGCCACGGGCCCATCCATCTGGCCCATCAAGACTCACTCTCATTTCATCAGTCCATAAAACCTTAGAATAACCAGTCTTGAGATATTTCTTGGCCCAGTCTTGACGTTTCAGCTTGTGTGTCTTGTTCAGTGGTGGTCGTCTTTCAGCCTTTCTTACCTTGGCCATGTCTCTGAGTATTGCACACCTTGTGCTTTTGGGCACTCCAGTGATGTTGCAGCTCTGAAATATGGCCAAACTGGTGGCAAGTGGCATCTTGGCAGCTGCACGCTTGACTTTTCTCAGTTCATGGGCAGTTATTTTGCGCCTTGGTTTTTCCACACGCTTCTTGCAACCCTGTTGACTATTTTGAATGAAACGCTTGATTGTTCGATGATCACGCTTCAGAAGCTTTGCAATTTTGAGACTGCTGCATCCCTCTGCAAGATATCTCACTATTTTTGACTTTTCTGAGCCTGTCAAGTCCTTCTTTTGACCCATTTTGCCAAAGGAAAGGACGTTGCCTAATAATTATGCACACCTGATATAGGGTGTTGATGTCATTAGACCACACCCCTTCTCATTACAGAGATGCACATCACCTAATATGCTTAATTGGTAGTAGGCTTTCGAGCCTATACAGCTTGGAGTAAGACAACATGCATGAAGAGGATGCTGTGGACAAAATACTCATTTGCCTAATAATTCTGCACTCCCTGTACAGAAATAGTTGCTTAACTTTATTGTAAAAGTAACAAGGGAAAAAGAAACACTAAATTAGATGCCTAACTTACACAAGACCCATCTAAATCTGCAGGTTGAAGTGCAGAATTGATACAGCAAACCCTTGAGTGCAATGTTAAATTTCACATATCAACAGTGTTGGGGAGTAACGGAATACATGTACCGCCGTTACGTATTTAGAATACAAAATATGAGTAACTGTATTCCGTTACAGTTCCTGTTTAAAAAGGTGGTATTCAGAATACAGTTACTTTGTTGAAATAAATGGAATACACTGCGGTACTTTCCTGTTTCATTTTGTCGCGGGTCAGGACTGTTTGGGTTTTGTTTGACAGCTACGTTCTTTTGTTCCAGGCGGCAGCGTTACTGTTGCCATGGTTACAGGGCGATGCTCTCTCTCTCTCTCTCTCTGCAACTGTGTGTTTCCTGGGTGAGAGAGCGCATTTCGTTGTTGTTGTTGTTGTTGTGCTAAGCTAACAGGCAGAATGCTACAAGCATAGCTCTAAAGAATGTAGCATCATGGGCAGTATAGTCCGTGCTGCAGGGAGAATGGACTGCCATACACATTATGTGTCTGTGAGCGCGAGGAGGGAGAAAAAGGGGAGTGGAAAGGTACGAGTTGTCATCGAGCAAAAACGGGAGCTGGAAGCATGTAAATATAATAATAACCACTGCAGCCAAGAAGAGTGCCTGACAAGCCCAGTTGTAAGTAAGCTATTAAGACTCGACTGTACACTGTGTTCGTGTTTTCCTCCGAAAACAACAAGTTCCGTTGGAGCAGCCTTTTAACGCCTCTCTCTGTCTCTCGCAAGAAAAGTTGACCCACACAACAAAGTAAAGCTATTTTTCGGCTACGAGCCGAAAGGGACCCCGCCGTATTAGTCAGAGGTCCCTTTACTACAGTTCGGAGTCGCGGACCTTCAGTAATAGTAATAAATCACACATTCACGTTGTTGTAAAAAGCATGATAATATATTAAGTAATCCAAAGTATTCAGAATACGTTACTGTCATTGAGTAACGTAACGGAATACTTTACAGAATACATTTTGGGGCATGTATTCTGTAATGGAATACATTTTAAAAGTAACCTTCCCAACACTGTTCACTGCGTAGGTTTGAATTTGTTTGAATTTGTGACTCTCTGTGTTGTGTAGCTTTTTGTTGTCTCCAACAAGTGAAAAAGATAGTTATTACCACAGACAAGGTTATACACCTCAGTACAGACAGACCACACACAAAGGAATACGAGGCTGTTTGTTGCAGTGAAACCTGAAAAATTGCTAAGATCACCATAAGCTGGCCTCTACAATCCAACACTAAAAAGAAAAACACATTTTATTATCTCAGTTATTTCCAGCTGAAATGCCTCTTTTGCACTCTCTTCTTAGTTTAGTATATTTTAAGAATTGTGGATTCACATTGCTGCACAATTATTGTGTTAGTAAACAAGCTTTGCATTTAAAAGCAGAGCGAGAGGAGATCTTAATTCATCTGACAGGATGGCATGATTGTCAAAACTGAATAAAAGTATCTGCATACGTTCCCAACAGTTGCAATAGAAATACAAATATAGATAGCTACATTTTACCTATTAGCAGCGAGTGATCTAATGATCTGATATTGTCGCTGATCAGGAATTTTACAGATTTGTCATTAATGGAACTAAATTTAAGTGTTTCATTCTGAAACCAACCAACCTAGCCTCCCCTGTACCATCTCGTTTTTCCCTACGTGCACCTACACTAAGTAACTACAGTATCTTTGATATTCAGCTACCTTTCCCATGACTCTCCTGTCCCATTATAGACATCAGTGCAGCAGTGGGTTGGAAGACCGATGCTGCCAGAACTTGACTGGGAGGTGGTTTACATACTACACCTTATCAAACTCACTAAGGCTGCATAGCAGAAGAAGGAAGCCATCACACTATTCCATCTGTCTCTACAAGATGTGGGATTGGAGTGGAGTAGACTTACTGAAAAAAACAGCTCGATGGCATCAAGGCAGCAAAACAACATCAAAGTGATTGAAGATGTTAATTACCACTTTTACTCCTAATGTTATGTTAGGTTACTGTAGTAAAAAGATTCAGCCTAAGTTTATATTTAGGTTAACGTTAGGACTAGCTTTACTGGTTATGCTTTAAAGTTAGTGGAAATGAATTTACGAGTCCACTGAAGAATGTTATGTACACGTGTTTCCTCTGCCGTCATATTTCTTCTTCTACATTCCCTCTCTCTCTCTCTCTCTCACATCCCATCTCATCCCGTCTTTCCTTTTTGTCTCCCTCCATCCATATATCTCTCTAACGACTGTCCCTTTAAGGTGCTGTCAGTCATGACACCTCCCCTTTAAATGCCAGCAGACACCTGCAATCTGTCTCTACCTATCTACAAAATACAGGTGTATGCATTTGCAAGCACACAAACTCTTTGTGTGTGTGTGTTAATGTGTGCCCCTTCCATTATATGCATTCATGTGTTTGTTTGCCCTTTTCTGTGTATGCGAGTCAGGTTTAATGGTAAGCGATGGTGTAGCCAGCAGCCTAAACAAGCTTTAGCTCACGGGGGCAGCACTCACTATCTGTCTAGCTGTCTGAAAAAGAGAAAGAATGAGGCAAACAGAGGAAATATTTGTGTGTGAGAGGAGGTGAGAAGTGTGTGTGGTGGGTGGAGCTTTATCATTTAATAGTGGAAGCAGCATCTCCTTTGAAACTTTGTAACACTGCAAGGATGCTGGTTACTGTTAGGGAAAGGACTCGTGAGGGAAACTAAGACTTTTAAGTGTAAGTAATTGTAAGCAATTCCTCTTTAAAAGCCCTTCTTCTTGCTGCTTAGTATGAAGGTGGCAAGTGAATATCCTTTGCATATGTTATCTATTGTATCACGACAGTACTCTACTGGCATTATTTCTAAAAGCAGTTCTTAAACAGAGCCTTAAATTATGTAAGCAAAATGTTTTTCATTTCCCCCTTTCTCTGTAGTTATTTCTGTTTGTCTGTTGGCAAGTTTATGCAAAAACTGCCAGTGTGAATTTGATTAAACTTGCTGGAGAGGTGAAACGTGCAAAAGAAGAACAAAAAAAAAGTGCAGATCACTTTTCTTAAAATTGTGATAGGGCATTGGCCTTGGCAGAAGATTGCACTCGGAGTGCCCTTCCAGTTAAATCAATTTGGAGATGTAAGAACACAAAGCCAACAAGAATAAGTTTAATATGTTGCAATGCTGTTATGAAATTCTAATTATTAGCCAGCCATTCTACACTCAACATGCACGAAATACTGACGCTCATAAAAAAAATAAAAAATTATTAAACAGCTAGAGGAAGCAGATTTCCACTTCACAATTATTATCAGTGTGAGTCTCAGCATGTTTGTCTAGGAACCTCCGGCGCTGACAGGAAGGTTAATCCACTATTCAACCCCAGTCAGAGTGTCTTTCCTTGGGGGTGCACACAGAGCGCTGATGGCCCCTGTCACCTCCAAAGACGAGAACCCCCTGCCTCTGCAACACAAAAGGATTTATCATCCCAGGACATCACTGCAATGCTGGAAGAGAATGGAAAGAGTGAATGTTTGCACTGCTGGATGCCAATAAATGTGACAAAGAGAGTCTCACAGATGTGATGAGATACGCATGAGCAGACACATGGAGGTGGCATGAGAGAAGATAAAAAAGAGAGACTGTACATGCAGGTTTCTGCCTGTTTTTAGCTTTAAGTGATGTTTATTAGAGAGCATGAACATGGACTAGACCTCAGGCTGTACAGTGCCGTACAGCCTGAGGTCTAGAACTACCCTGTGAACCCTGTGAAGGAGCCATGTTCGGTTTAGTTATGTAATTATTGTCTAGGATGTCACACAAGGAAAACAGAGAAGAAAATAAATGAATGTTTTTTGTACAAAGCAATGCGTGTATTTGCAAATAGCAATTAGCCAAAGCTTTCTTCATTCAGTGATTCAGGTTTGTACTGCAATGTCATTAAAATTTTAACAGTGACCTTTGGTTAATATTAGACTACTGGCAAATGCTAAGTCAGTTTAAAGTTTGCTTTAAAAGAGAAGTTGTCAAAATATTGAACAGGAAGTCCTTGTTTGTTGGAAAAGGTTAACAAGGTTTATTATTTTTATTCACGGGTTTGCAGATTAACTCAGAGGACACCTTTCTGTATGCTGACTACTCTCTTTCACTGCATCCTTTCTCTTCACTTTCTCTTTGTGATGAATGGAAACGGTGAAACGTAACCTGACCAGGGGGGACTTTACTATGTGCTTTTGTGTATGTGGTTGTCCATGTGTGAACTTACTTATATGAGGCTAATTTTATTGGCTTGCATATGCAACCTGCTAATACACAATCAAATGGGTACACCAAAATGCACACACAGTTCGGGGCGGGTAGAGGATGACTGATTTACAAGACACACCAGCAACTATTGACCACATGTACTCTAACCTGAAAAATGGCTGTGTGTGTGTCACAAAGGCAAGTGTTGCTAATCAATCACTCACCACAGACCCTGAACTTTGAACACTAGTAAAAGAAATAAATCTACTAGACAAGAAGTGGAGGAGTGGGGAATGAAGGTGAAAAAGGTGGGGGGGGGGGGGGACATATTTTTGTTTTGTTTAGTTTTGCTTTTACTTTTAGCAGAAGAGGCTGATTTTGTTATTTAGTTGATAAGGTCATTCATTTTTCCAAAATAGCTTTGTAATTTGTTCTTTTAAGTCACAACAGCAAATCATACATTTTTATCTCTAGTGTTCAAAAACGTAAGTTTAACAATAACTTTCTGTACACTAAAATTACAAATTTGCAAATGCCTCTCAAATACAAAAAAAAAAAAAACATGATAGAAAGCTTGTAACGGCAAATCATTAGAGTTCTTAATAATGGATCAGTATGTTCAGTTTTGTTAATATTTTTATTTTTTGTAATTAAACATTGAATTTATTGTAATCTGTCAGTTTATATACATTATTTTATTGTACTGAGCTGCATTTTGGAGATTTTCCTCAGGTTTATCTCATTAAAAGAGCAGCAAAATGCAGAGCAAAGCATGACAGTGTTCAGATTTCCTTAGAAAAAATCAGAATATCCAATAAAAATATATCAACAGAAATACATTATTTAAAAAACATGATATACTGTCACTACTGTTAATTAAAATGCAAATGCAAAAACATCTCCGAGGATCTCACCTGGACGACCAACTGCTCCAAACTGGTCAAGAAGGCTCACCAGCGCCTCTTCTTCTTGAGGACTCTGAGGAAGAACCACCTGTCCTCAGACATCCTGGTGAACTTCTATCGTTGCACCATCGAGAGCATCCTGACCAACTGTATAACAGTCTGGTACGGGAACTGCTCTGCCTCGGACCGGAAGGCGTTGCAGAGGGTCGTGAAAACTGCCCAGCGCATCGCCGGAGCACCACTTCCTGCCATAAAAGACATCTACAGGAAGCGGTGTCTGAAAAGGGCTGGGAAAATCATCAGAGACCCCAGCCACCCATCACATGGACTCTTCACCCTCCTGCCCTCTGGGAGGCGCTACAGGAGCCTCCGGACTAAGATCACCAGGTACCGGAACAGCTTCTTCCCCACAGCTGTCAGACTCCTGAACTCCGCCTCCTGACCCACGTTAACACATGGACTGAACATACACACACCCACAATGGACAACTGTACCCTCAAACACACAATAATAACATGGACTGAACCACCACTCACAACCACTAGCACTTTATACAGCCTCTGTAGAAATTATCCACATATCTCACTTATCTTAACTGCACTACTGTATAGCTCTGTAATAATCATTCTGTACATACGATAATTTTTAACCCTACAACTGTTTACAACTTGCATAGTTCCCATTTCTGTATAGCTGTATATCTCAGATTCTGTAAAGTTATTTATTTCATATTCTGTATAGTTTTTCATATTTATATCCTGTTCATAGCCTGTACATAGCTCGTACTCACTACAGCCTACATACTTATAGTTATAGAATATTCACAACATACTTCATACCGTGTACATTATAACATACCATAATAGACCCATCCTGTAATATACTTACATATCTATATTATTGCTAATATATATTGTAATATATCTATATCACTAACTTCTGGATGGATGCAAACTGCATTTCGTTGCCCTGTACCTGTGCATGTGCAATGACAATAAAGTTGAATTCTATTCTATTCTAATCTATTCTAAATATATTTTCAACTTTAAACCTTGATAAATGTTCTAGGTTCAAAATAGTAGAAATAAATATCACAAAAATGTGATGTACTGTCTTCACTTTATTTTATCAAAAAAGGTTATTTAAAGGTTATTTAAATTTAATGTGTTAAACTCGTGTCGTGTCTCACATTCTGATCATTAAGATTATTTTTTTTAATTGTTTTATGTTTTAAGTTTGTAATTTCTCTCTTTGTTCTTTCAGTTTCCCTCTAACTTTCTTATTTCTCACATATTTCCTCACTTGTCTTTGTTCTTCTTTTATCTCCACATAATCAGGCTTTGCAGTCATTCTTTATGTTCGCAGTTTTATCTTGTTTAGGTTTTTATTTCTCTTCTGTATTTTTTGTTCCTACCTGTTTCAAATTGTTCCCTAGTATACACCTGTCTGCCTATTTGATTAGGATTTTCTTGTCTTCTGCTCTATCAGACCGAACTATTCATTTGATTACTGACCTTCAGTGAATGAACTAAGCCTGGTAAAAATATTTAGGTTTTTGTCTATTTCCACTGGCACTCCACTCAGGAACACTCACACAGCAAGCACGTGCAAACATATTCATAAAAAAATTGCAGTGCCATCAAATTCTGTAGCTTAATGTGATAATTACTTTACTTTTGCAAATTAATTGAGTGTCATTTGTCATTTGCAAATGGAATAAAAAAAAACTTTCATAAAATAATATACTTTTAATGGACTGAATAAGCTTCATGGGTACTAGACCTTTGTGTGCATTTGTGTAAGAGAGCGAGCTTGTGTGATGATCACATAAATATCAACTAAAGACTGCATGATGACACAACACTGAAATACAAGAAACCGATCGTCAAGGAATAAAGTAAATGCTCCCTTCAAAAACAATACTGGGGAGGTTTGATTAAAGTCATGTAAAAATAGAAAGTGGCATCTCTAATTTCAATGAATAATGCTTCGTGGCTTTTAAATTATTCTCTTTACACATTGACTTCATTTTGGACTTTAACTAACAATATTGAAAACAGAACAGCATCCTCAGTATACTATCATTTTCTAAGGCTCTGTGGGTCAAAATAAAACAGATTGCTGTGAAAAACAAACCTGACACTGTTTATGGCATGCCCAATATTTGCAGGGTAATTCTCTTTATTTGAGGTTCAACCATGAGTAATTTTAGACTTCTATCTTGGAACCTAAACCCCTGTAACTTGGCATAGTGTACTGTTTTCCATTAAATAAATGTTTTTGCCCTAAAATTTTGTATTTATTTATTTTTTTACCACTAGACTGCTCTAAGTATGATCTGATATAAAACTTAGTGTCTTTGGCTGACAGGTCTATGTCAGATCAGTCCAGATTTCCACTGTTTTGTAAAGTACTGTGTTTTATTTTCATCCCATTGGGCTCCTCTGCAGGTCTATTTCACTCTCTTTGAGCTTGTGGTTTGATGCTTGGGTTGCTAGAAGGCAAATAAGTGTCTTTGACCCATAAAATTAGGTTACTGATTGGGTCATGTTGTTGTGATGTTTATGCTTAGCTAGTCAGATGAGAATCTACTGAGATAATGTCGATGCGCCATTGTGTCACAAAAAAATCATCAAAACAAACTGTAAACATAACTAACACCTCAATCAGTCTTGCACGGTGGTCCGCAAGTGATATTTACCCGCCAGATGATGTACAGCAACCCTTTTTATTACCCCTCAACTGTAACAGGCTGACCGGGTATTGTCATCACCCGTGGCAACATGGACATCCAAGTTTATGAGTGAAATAACTCAAGAACAAAGTAATGTAGGAGTTTCAAACTGATACCATACTACTAAAAATCTCAGACAAGTTTGAATCTCAGTGCCCTTGACCTTAAGAACAGAGGTCAAGGTCTTTTAAAACAATTCATATGAATGGGATAACTTGAGAAGAAGGTGACATAGGATTTTTAAATTCACACATGTGAATCTCTACCCATGATAGACATCAGATAAGTTATTGATATGATGAATGATGACATTTACATCATTAATGACTTCACCTCAGAAACAATTTCACACAACACAAAATTTTAGCTGACTATTACTTACTCCATAAAGCCCCTTTTGTTTTAATATTTACAGTTTTTCTTTCCCATTCTCTCTCTTTTCTTCATGGCCGTGATGGTAATGAAACGGGTAACAGGAGGAGGGACTCTGCCAATCACATTAGCCATACTGCGTTGTTGCTTCTTTTTCAGAAACTAAAGCAAACGGTGTGTGTTTTCTCTTACCCTTCTGTTTTTGTATTTGTGTGTGACAGCACAGAGAAGGCACTCTGCTGATATTAGCTTCATTCACTCACTCGCTAATGTGATTTTGCTACACACAAAACACACACACACTCATGGGCATACGCTACTACACACGGTCCCATGGGAATAGACCTTGAGTGCCAGTCGCCCACTGCTCCATCTTTCGTTCAGTTTCTGTGAGAGAATTTTGGTTTTACCTCATAAATCTGAGAACACATAAATGCTGTCGCTGTGCTGTCCCGCATATTGAAAGATTCAGCTGAGGACGGGGGGTGGGTGGAAAACAGGGCAGGGGATGCACCTTCAATAATCTGAGAGCCAAATCTGGAAGTCTGCTTTGTTAAATATGCAGGTCACATTCTCCAGATGGCAAAGCTATTACTTACATGTTTTCAGGTGATTTGGCTTATAGTTTTCTCTGGAACCAGAACTCTCAATTTGTGCTCCATATATACAATACAGTCCAAAGGTTATGAGCAACTACTGTGTTCTTTAAATTAGGAAGGAGCCAGATTGTCTTATAATTTTTAGCAGTCTTGAGCAGTAGTTCTCCAGGCTTTCTGAAGGTCATTCAAAGTGTTTCTTTAGGCTTCTTTTTCACTCATTTTCAGTTTAGCCCTTTTACCTGGTAAATGGACTGGTTCTTATGTAGCTCTTAGCTACTCTTTCTGAGCTTTACACAACTTGCCTCATTCACACAAACACTTTTTCCATGCAAGTGCTTTCTATCTAAGATTCATACTCCGATGGCTGCATCAGAGAGCAATTTGGGGTTAGTATCTTGCCTGAGGATATTTGGCATGCAGACTTGAACAGCCAGGGATCGAACCACCTACCTCCTGAGCTACAGCCACCCCCCGATTATTTTTGGTTCGCTAAGCCACTTAACACTGACCTATGAATCATTCGAGTATAAGACAGGTACCTAACTCAAGGGATGAATCAGTGTTGTGTCTACACATAACAGTCAACTTGGCAAAGAACCGGTTTTAAATAGTAACTTTCTACAATTTGCTAGCAGCAGTCTGTTGTCTAATTTTCCCCATTTTTTTTATCTGAATCTGTGAAAGATATGCTTAAGAAAACAGTCTCTCAGCTATTAATCTATCTATGGCTAAGATGCCGCTCATAAGGATGGGAAACAGCGAGAAAAGGCTGAGGTTTACACAGGTACTGGACTGAAAATCAGTGACAATAGGTCTTTTGGAATGAATAAATAATAAGAAAAAAGGTAATGGCGACTTTAGTCTTTGATGTAATTTACATAATATTTTAATAGAACAGTCAGGAACAAAACCAAGGGAGTGTTTGTTTGCACTTTCAGCTGTTATGTTTTATCCATCATGGCGGGCTACAGCTGTTAAGGAAGAATACAGTAGCCACAGTTAATAAACTTGCACCAACAACCATTGTGCTCTGAACAGATGCAGTCAATATGCTAACCAAGAGTGATGCATGCATATTCTTTGCTCAGTTACATGTTTCCTAAATTGGCAGATCTGATCATTTTCCTGTTGTGATCTCTTATAACTGTCACATGGCCAAACTCTGTAACTCTCAGCACTATGAGCGCTGGTAATGTAAGATGACACACCAAAGTATCAGCCACATCACAAATGAATAATCTCATATTTAAAAGGCAGGGGTTTTTTGTTTCTGTGTGTGTGTGTGTGTGTGTGTGTGTGTGTGTGTGTGTGTGTGTGTGTGTGTGTGTGTGTGTGTGTGTACTGCTGTGTATTTATTACCATGACATTTGGTTCAGCTCTGGAGTCCAGATATTACTTTCATCATAAAATAAAATAGAGTACTGGGGGTATATACACATATGTGTATTGATGGATTGTTTCTGAAAGATGTGATGCATTACAAGTAAGATATTAGAAGCCTAGAAATGGGACGGAGGAGGAGGAGTGGTCAGAGATTTTATTTTCTTTGTCTCAAGAGCATATAAAATGTTGTTATTGTTGTGGTGTAGAATTCTTTCTGTAATAGCAGATTGTGTTAAACTGAAATATGACTTAAGGTGCTTCATCCAGGGAAACTGTTATTTTTCATATTTAAAAAAAAAATCACACACACAGATAATTCAAGGGGGGCATCTGTGGATTAGGGGGTAGAGCGGGTAGTTAGCAGATCATAAGGCTAGTGGTTCAATTACAGCACCTCTAGTTTCTGTGTGAAAGTGTCTCTGGTCAAGATACGGATCCTCAAATTACCTCCATTAGTGTGTAATGGAGGTAATTTAATGCCAAGAATAAAGCATTGTGTGGATGGATGAATGTGGTTTATAGTGTAAAGAGCACTTTGAGTGACAAGTAACAGTAGAAAAACCATTAAGTGCTGAGCCACTTGGACATTTTGTGCTTAAAAAACAGTTAATTATACAAGACGTTGCTAATTAATCAACTAAATTATATATATTGTTTACTAGAGTGATCAAAAACCTAAAACCTATGTCATGTGTGCACTCAGCATGCACTCAGTTTGCTAATGATATGTTGATTGTTGCACAGTAATCCCCGTTTTCAGTGGGAGAAACATTTCGTCACTTGGAGGAAGACGTCACTCAGATGACATCTAGACGTACAGAATCACGTTACACAGTAATAACTTGATATTACTAAGGTTCCTGTGACTACTGCCTAAACTTTGTGTTTTACGGCTTTTTCCTTTTACAAACTTTGCATGCACGCATGCATAAACAGCATTGCGTTTACTGTAAAGACAGATAAAATGGAGAGGGAAGTGAGGCCAAAAAAGGGCAGCTTAATAATGCTGAGAAGAAAAAAACAAAACAAATAGAAGAAGAACTGAGAGAGAGGAAGACAGAGATTTACTGACTGGAGATGAGATCAGAAAAATCCCAAAAATAGAAATGAAGCTGAGGCAGAAATGCATAGATGAGAAATAGATTAGGAATGGAGAGGAAGATTAAAGAGATGGTTGGGTACTTTTAAAAAGGTGGCCATTTGCACTTTGAGTGGTTTTGGATTAGAAGGGAGAGAACAAAGAAATAGAAAGGGAGTAAGTCAGTTGAGAAATGAGAATCAACATGTGAGCCTGGATGAGTTAAAACGATTCGGGGGGGGTGAACAGCAATGGAAAGCAAGCTGACGGAGGAGATGGAAGCTGGTGCAGGACAGTCGGCTTGAGCAGAAAGAAGTGGAGGGAGAATGATTAGTGAAGAGTGAATTTACAGAAGGGGAACAAATCTGAACGAACAACTGAAAAAAGTGGAGCATTGGGGATTAAAACAGGGAGGAAAATGGAGGTGAGATGGAGGTAAAGAAAGATGAGAAGAAAGCAGAGGAGACAGCAGACAATGAATAAATATGACAAGGAGGATGTGAGAGGGTAAAAGAAGTAGGATAGGGAGATTAAAAGATGAGAGGTAAAAAAAAAAAGCAAACTCATAATGGAGCATAAAAGCAAGGTAGGTGGCAGAAGAAGAAAATGAAAGAAGGGCAGAGAGGAAGAATAGATTGAGGGAAGGATTCTAGACTTAACTGTGGTTGTTTTTGCTGATAGAAAGCTTAATAAATTAATATGTGGAGACAGAAAGAAAAACGGGAAGACATATTGAGAAGAAGGATGAGTGCAGGGATGTAGCAGGAGAATACAAAATTAAAGCAAGTCTCTGCGTGCTGTGAATGTTTTAAAAATGTAAAAGCACTTTGTCATAACTGGGGAAGCGTGTTATGCTAAAGTCTCAATACTAGTTAGAGGTCACAGTCAGACATCGTTTCTCTTGTTGCAGTAACATGAAGCAGATTACTTTGAACAGCTCACAGGTACAAAAGTGGCTACACTGAACTTGTCTTCTGTGTTATAGCAGGTGTATTCTGACATGCTTCAAGTGTCGTGTTTATGTGTGCAGAAAGAGTGGGGAAGAATAAAACACAGTTAAGTAATAAGCTGTGTCCTGATTGTTAGGAAGGGGAGAGAGTAAGTGGTAAGTATGGCTAAAGGAAATATAGATACAAAGGAAAGATTATATTTAAAAAAAATTAAAAAAAAGATGGTGAGACAAAAGAGAGGGAATATATCTATATACAAAAGAAGGCCAGGAAAAAGAGATTAGCAGAACTGAAGAGGAAGGGTAACAAAAGAGATTTAGGTGGATAAATGCCACAGAAGGAAGTGGATGGAGGAGATGAGAAACTACATAGGGAGGGGAGTGAAGGCAAAAGGCAAAAAATATGAGTTTGGTGACTTAATGCTAGAGGAGAGGATGGTATGAGTAGATGTAGGCAAGGGGAAGAGAAGGAGGAGGCGAAGGAAAGAGGAAGGGAGGAAATGGAAGGAAGAATGGTAGCTGCAGGACACGAGAAAAATGTGTCGCAGTGGCAGCAAGGCGGTTTGGCTCTTTTCCCTACCTGAAAAAGCGCTGGCCTTCCATTCCTCCTCTTCGCTTCCTCCCTGTTTATTTCAAGGAATTCTGAGGGCTAAAGGCCCACCTACGAGCGGTAGTGGGTAAGCGTATTTTTCAAGGTCAGACTCAAACATGTTGAGTGCACATTAAAGGGGGCCTTGGCTTCCTACTTGACTCTTTTTTTTTTTTTTATTGTTTACTGATCTGCACACAGATCCATTTCAGTATTACTAGCTGGCTGACCAGATTTCATAGCACACTTTGATCTGATGCCTTGACTTATTTGAAAGCCCCCATTAAAGTAGATGTTTTTTAGAGGAAAATGGAGAGGGTTTTTGTGCTCTGTCTAAGAGGCTCGATGCCAGGCAGTGGTGTTGGTGAGGACTGAGAAGAGGTTTTATACTGTCTTTACTGTTTTCCATTTGTCTTCTCTGTCACTGTGGTACTGACTTCAGCAAAATGAATTCCTCTTTCTGAATCCTAAAAAACATCTATCAACGTACTTAAACACAGAGTGTATGAAAAGTTTTTTATTACATAAAAGCCATTCATTGCTAAATGGGCAACGGTCAAGGCTGTTAAAAATGTTTTTTCCTCTCTCCTGTAAGTACAAGATGGGTTCTTGTTAATCTTCTGCTGATTTATGCATTCCCTGATATTTTCCTTGTCACTGCAGGTTACTATCACCAAGGCTTTTATTTATTCCACAAAAGCAAGTGGCTTGTTTTTCTCATACTTAATGTGTAATGTGTTGATCATGTCAGTATATTATCTTCTCTGTTTATACAGGTTAACAGGTTTCCAGGTTCCACCTCCGGTCACCAGCACAGGAAATGTCTTCTCGTTGAGACTGACCAGTGACTTTGCGGTTTCTGCACATGGCTTCAAACTCAACTATGAAGGTCAGAAAGTGTCTGTGTTTGTGTTTGCGTGTCTGGCTGGTATGTAAAGCATAAATATGCTATGCTTCACTGCTGACCTTTATATATCTGGTAAATTAATAGCATAAGCCGAGACCCACTCTGAGTACTAAATATCAGGTCAAATTCCATAGGACACATCTCGTTGTGGGTATGTACTGAGGCGTGTAGGAAAGATGGACACTCGCAACAAACACTCGACCTTGAGTGAGCCCTTGTTTTTCAATCAAGAAGTAAATGAAGTGGTCCACTGTGTGTTGTCTACCCCAAGCAATCCCTGTTTATTTGTTAGACATAGTGTACTCTTAAAATACCACACGTAAGGTTTTTACGTCCTCGTGTCGTCACTCAGTACATGATTTTAAGTCAGTCCCACTGAGAGCCATCCAGATGCAGAAAGTTTCCAAGAAGGACTGCTATGCCCTGAATTCAATATGCATTTTCTGACTCCCTCCCACTCAGCACAGGAAGAGACTCCCTAGTGGGTGACAAGTTCATACCTTTTTTTTTTTTTTAAAAGTAGGCTGTTATGAGAGAGAGGAAAGCATAGATAAACAAAAATGACAAAAATGTGAGCTTACTAAAGATTATATAATGTAGACGTGGAAGAGCAGAGCCCAGATGTTTGGGCGCTAAAATCTTTCTCATACATTTATGTTTTTTAACTTAAACAAAAACAGACAAGTCAATCTGTCCTTTTTACATAACCACTTTAATATGGTGGAAGAATTTACCAGTTGAAAAATGCAGCGTTCTGATCATGCTGTGGAGGAGTGGAGTCATCGCGAGGGGAACTGCTTTTGCCCCCTTCCCTTAGGGCCCAAATAAACACTGTGGTGCCATAGTCATACATAAGGAGAGGTAAAAGTTTGCTTGTTAATTAAATTTAGCGCTCACTGTGAATCAACACCATATGCTGGGAGCATTAAAGATTTGAGATGAGATTCAGATAAGAAAAACTTTGATGTCCTCAACAATTCAGTGAGTAACAAAGCATAAAGCATCAAACTGAGGCAACCACATTACACTGGGAAAACTAGCAACACTTATTACTTGATTCTTATTGACTGAATAGTTTCTTGACATGCTAACAGATTGCATGGCAACACTATAGTCCCAATATGTAACCCCAAATGCCCTCTAAAAGATCATCGACACAAGGTGTCATTTAGGTAGACATAAATTAGACACGAGTCGGTAACATAATCATTTGCAATGTATCAGTTAACAATGCAAAAATACTGTAGAGAAGAGAATGTGAGAAGAAGGTGTTTAACATAATTCAAGAACAATTAACATAATTTACAATTAAACCTGTTGTCTTTATCATAATGTGTTTGTTATAGGTGGTGATGATGCACAACACTTGGGCAAAAATGCCTCAGCAGCTATACCTTTGAATGAGCTTCTTTGTTGTATTTTATACCTCTGCTTTCTTTTCCACCATTTATCACAAAGTGGCTACAAATGTTCAGTGAAAGTAAAATGCCAAAAACATTATATAGAGTGTAAGTTATAGTCATTCATACTACTTTTTAATACTATTTAGTGTGAATATAGCCTCTGAAGAAATGCTGTGCTGCCCTTACAACAGCAAGTCTTACAAATTAGTTCCTGAAATAGTGGTGGTTGTGATTAATGGCAATTTGGATACTATTTCATAGGAACAGGTAAAAATAATAACATGGTTAATGTTGCATGAATTCCATTTATCTGATTCTATGTCTGAATGCTGTCTCCCCAAATCCCTCTGAAACCTGGAGTGTTATTAAAAAAGCACTTTGGTCAGATCAAAATACCTGCTTTTACTTTTTGTATATGAAGCTATTT
The DNA here is from genome assembly GCF_041146795.1 of Maylandia zebra. Taxonomy (NCBI): domain Eukaryota; kingdom Metazoa; phylum Chordata; class Actinopteri; order Cichliformes; family Cichlidae; genus Maylandia; species Maylandia zebra. The sequence continues at coordinate 16,118,791 of NC_135187.1, forward strand.
ATAAATGACTTGGAATACTTAGGATACTTTCTAATAGTGTCAGTGTTAGTAAAGATGGGACCTCGTGTAGTCAGACACACACTGCATTTAGTTCATGCATGAAAAGCATAAAGCAGATGTGGGCAATGAATTTTAAAATTTGTTGTCCACACCTGGCATAAAGGATTGACACAGAAGTGCCTTAAGCCAGTATTTCTTTAATGGCCACTGAGGGCAATAGCTGCGGTGTCAAAAATAGAAGTCTCTTTGAAAGCGGCCCTCACATTTGGCCTCAGTAAACACTCCCTGGATGCCTTTATGGGCTCAGTCACACATTTAACTCATAGTGAATAAAACACTGATTAATTAGTATGTTTTTGTCATTAGAAAGGATGAATATCCAGGATACGCTCATTAGGAGATTGACAAGTTGTTAGAAGTTGATGATGAAGACACTCGTCTCCACGCTTTAAAATTAATTAGTGGGTAATTTCAGCTGTTTTATTACTCGAAACAAGGTTAAAAAATGGCCTACATATGTGCTCCAAAATGGATTAAAGTCACTTACCAGAGGAAAAAAAAGACCACCACCATGATGCCTCTGTACAGTAGCCACACAGGCAGTGTTACCTGTAAACCTTTAACTTGTCAATCTAAACTACGTTTGTGTAAATCTGTACATGCACCTCAAACACACCTTATTATGATCATCAAATACCTAGCTCCTTGTCATAAGCTTGACGCACACAAATAAAGGCCTGTTTTTATCTAGATCTAACCTTTGGTCCAACCTAAACCACTAACCGAAACTCAAGCCTTAACTCCCAGTCCGCTGGAAAGTACATCCCAACATAAAACCATCCAGATGTCCTCCCCACTTTCCAAAAAATATCCTCTTCCGAGGTCTAAACTGGTCCTCACAAATATAGATGGCTAAATGCATAAATATGTTTGTCACAGCTGTTTGCTGTTCAAAAGTTTACACTCTTCAACTGCCTATGTTCGTCTTTGTGCATTCTTTGGTGGGCCTTCCGTGATATTCTCTGTGTAGGTACAATAGCTGATTGGCGTATATCTTATTTATATGTGTGTCTGGTGTGCTGCAAGATGACAATATCACTGATTGCAAAGTGTCTGGATCTAAATCTCCACACATGCTGTGTGCGTGTTTATGTGTGTGCCGGTGCCACTTGTGTGTCGAAGCAGTTGTCCCAGATTTATTCACTGGCACAAATTTTTACTTGCTACTTGGCCCGCGTTCATCCTGCGTGATAGTGTGTTTCTGTGTTGATGTTTATGCGGGCATGTGTGTGTAGCTGTGATACAGAAGGAGTTTGCTCTCAGTGAGAGCATCCATGGGACTTAGCTGAAGAGCCCCTGCTGTTGATACATTCAGATGTTTGACTTGCTCTGTGTGAATAAGGGGGTTTTAACAGCAGACCACATTGCAATATTAAACTTACTTCTGGTCGCTCTTCTATTGAATTTGAACTTTTTAGACTGTCCACAGCAGACACCTAGGCTGTATATTTATACAGTAGTGATGTGCGATACCACTGATTTCCTTTCCGATCCGATACCAAGTAATATTCAGGGTGGTATCGACGATACTGATCCGATACCGATACTTTGTACTAAAATGTATTTTATTTATTGTATCTCAAATTATAGCGTCATAATGATTACAGGGCATCAGATTACTTGTTCTTATCACTTAATAATGCAGAGTTCATCATATAGAAATAAAAAAACTGAAGTTGTGCCTATTTGAACACCTTGCCTGCCTGCAGCACTAAAGGACTCCGTGAGAGACGTCTGTCTCGCCCTAGCAGCACCTGTCCCTGTCCTTCTCTTCAGTTCGCCTCAACATACACTCCTCATATTCTGTGATATGATTTACTCTGAGGTGTTTGACAAGGTTAGTGATGTTGCCATATGTGTTATCATACATGCCAACCCTCCCGATTTTTCCGGGAGAATACCGAATTTCAGTGCCCTTCCCGAAAATCTCCCGGAGCCACCATTCTCCTGAATTTCTCCCGATTTTCCACCCGGACAACAAAATTGAAAAACCATATCGCAGAATTCATAGCGGGCCCAGCCAATTCCAGTTTCCAACAATGGCGGCAGCTACTTAGTTTTAATATCACTCTTATTTCTCTTTCTGGGTCGCAAAAAACTTTTAACATATTTTCAGGTGAGAATGTAGCTGTGTAAACTTCAAATATCTGAGCCAACTGACACATTGTTTTCAAACCCCCGCGGTCTTTCGCTACTCGGGTTAAACATGATATACAAGTCACTTTGATAACTTAAAAATGTTATTGTTTGGCTTTTTCAGTGTTTTATTTGTTCGTGAGTAAATCGGTTTGGCTGAGATTAAAGTTATTAGATTAGATTAAATTAAACTTTATTAATCCCTCAGGAGGGTTCCTCCGGGGTTTTCACACAGCTGAAAAACATCAAACAGAAAATGATTAAACAGAAGTGTGAGACGGTCGAGAGTTTACGTCAGCGCCCAGTTGTATTCACCCTCCACCGAGGGGGCTCGTGATGTACAACCCGGCTTTCCTTAGACCGCGAAGGCCGGGTCCTCAGGTGGAAGCAGCCTCTGAATTTGGACACCCCCGCTGTTTCCGGGCCGGCCAATAATAACGGTGATTTAACGTATTTTAACCGATAAATAAACCCTGTAAAATGTATTTAATACACCCCCCCCCCCCCAACAGACCTTTTGAATGTCTCCCTAGTACGCTACGGCCACAACACCTCACTCTTGGAGCACTTTTTTGCCACATGTATCGCAATCCACATCTCAGCTGTTTGTGGAGGTAAAATACGTCCGCACAATTACGCTCAGCCATTGTTGTGAGTGCGCACGCCAAGGCGCTGCGAGACATTTATACATCCGTATTTCGCACATGACTATGAAAGGCGGAAGAGGAAGTAGTTCCTTTGAATGTAGACAATCCGAATGTTATAGTTTCTTTCCACTGTGTTCCTGTTAATGATAAACTACAAATTTACTCTAAATTACTAAAATATCGATATTTTAATGTGAGAATCGATTCTAGAACATAAATGATTGGTATCGGAGGAATCGATATTTCAGGATCGATCTGCACATCACTATTATACAGCAAGTAGAAGATTTTCTCTGAAGGAATTATCCACCCAAGTTTGGACAGTTTTTGGCAAGTCATTCACAGTCCATGTAATCCTTCCGCCTAATCTGTTTCTGGAGCCATCGCAGAGTTTTGATTTTTGCAGGTACTGACTTTATGCTTACAGAAAAACAATGAGCAAAAAATACCTGCTCATTATCTTTATTACAAGCCATGAAAGTGAGTTCATCATGGCAGTATCATCCTGAAGCAGGCACTTCGCAGAGGCAGATTTAAATAATTTGGCAGGTGTTTAAAAATAGGCTGTTTGTGAATGCATTTTTGTCAACACTATAGCATGAAAGATGCATTTTCACAACGTTACAGGTGCACAGTTCAGATCAACACAAAGACGAGTTTGAAGATGGTCCCAGAACTCAATGGTTTCACAGCTGAGTGTTTTTAGTTGGTTGAAATAGGGCTGTGCGATATGACCAAAATCTCATATCCCGATATAAGACATCTATCGTCCCGATAACGATATAAACCACAAAAATGTAACATTTTTTGTAAATTCTGTGAATCTCGGCCAGCTCGACTTGCGGGAAGTGTTTCCTGCTGCGCGTCATGTAGCTGGAGTCGAGTGTTTTAACCGATGCATGAAACTATACATTTTTAGACATAAGTTATAACGGCCGCCGTTTTCTTTGTGAGCATTTATTGCACGGTGTGCTGCGGGGAAAAGCCTGTTCTAACGTTTGAGTCTAAGGTTTATTTTTTAGCACCTGGCGGCTCTTTTTTACTTCTCATCCGTGAATAATCTGCTCTTTCACGTGATTCAGTTTATTTTGAAAAGTCTCAACAGGATCTTGAGCTTTATTGTGAAAGGTTTATGTGGAACATAAACAAGCAGACACGCGATGGTGCTACTGTTGTTGGTTGTTGCTAACCACAAGGCATAAAAACAGGCGCTTGTCCGTCCGTAGTGTGGTTATATAAAATATAAGAGAAAGAGAGAACTTTAAGAAATTAATATAACCACTACAGTGACCATCAAAACGATGAAAAAATATTGCCGTAAACAGTTTATTTTGCGACACCACGAAACAAACGATAGCATAAAATGAAACGATAGACGTTTTTATATCGTCATCCGATATATATCGTTATATCGAACAGCCCTAGGTTGAAATATTGATTGTTTACTTCAGGGATTTTTTTTAAATCCCATCTGGCCTCAAAATGCCTTGGAACTCTTCAATCAGGTGTGCAAGAGAAATTGGAGAATGCGTATGATGACAAGAATGTCTGAACTTAACTGCCCTGCCTGTTGCTTCAGTGTATTGTGGATACGGGTGAATGGATAATATTGAATTGATAGATCAGTTAATATACTGTGTAACTGTGTACCCATGACATAAATTGTAATAAAGCAGCATGATTATGCCCACTTTATAAAGCAGATTGCTGTATAGGACGAATTTTGCGTTCAGCATGGCAAAGATACAGTAGGGCTGCTTTAGCCTTGGCAGCCTGCCTGCTTGGTGGGGTACACTTTGATGTGATTGTTGGACTCCTTGAACATTTCTTCCTCTTCCTCTGAAGGCTGTCAGGTCATAACTAATTCATGCTTTAGCACATGCCATACAGTGTGTATATGTGCGCGTGCAAGACAGAGAGAAAGACAGTGATGTATTATTTAGCATGATGTCGGAGGCAGTTTGATATTGTGCTGATGAGACGGAATCACAGATTATCAGAGCACTTAGACACGCACATACGCACACTTACACCCTGTTCTTTCCCAGCATGATCGGTGTTGAAATCATTTTTTCCCTTCTTATTCTTATTTCTCCATCGTCTACTGAGCCACCTTGTGCGTTTTCATCCTCTGTCACCCATTTTAATTCCTCTTTTGACCTCTAAAGACCATGTGGTCTCATATGGGGGCATTCAATCTAGGCTTTTCTACACATTAAACCTAATTTTGCTCACTAAAGTATTTTATAGGTTTTTGTTAGTTTGTTTTTTACACAATGGGGACTTTATTGTGTTATTGTGTAAAATAAACTCTTGCTAAACTAGCGCTCATACACTTCCATAAATTTTTTTGTACTTTTAGAAAAACGTTTTGTTTAAGAATAACAGTTTCCATACTTACAAAAACACATAAAACACATAAATCCCGAATAGTTACAAAAAGATTAAAACTGTATTTTAAACAAGTGCTGGTGTCCTGTGAGGTTAATATGTTTAGATTTGTTTTTTGCTTTTCATATTACCTTTCACATTAAGGTAAGGAAAAATTAGTAGGAACAATCTGGTTGTTCAGTCTGACATCACTAGCAGTGTCTGGACCTAAACTCCGCTGCAGGTCCATATATCAAACGATCACTATGGCATTACTGAGAGTAGAAAAACTGTCTAAAGTCTTTCATCTTTAATAAAATGATCAGCGTTCTGCTCTACCAGGTGTAACAATTGAGTTTAACATCCAGGCATCCATGAAAATGGAATTTATGACATTTAACGGAGTTAGAAGTTAGCAGGGAGTTAGCTCGCTAGCTTCCATCTAAATACAATATAGCATGTCCTGACTGCGGGGTTTTGGAAACAAATTAAAACGTACAGCTCTGTTATCACTTCCAGCATAAATGAAGACAGAAAACCAACCAAAAATGCCTGAATGACAAAAGTTTCTATAACCTTTGACTGGTGTTGTTAACTATAGCACCACAATTTTCCAATGCTAGTTTTTATTTCTATTTTTTTTACAAACTAAAACATTTTTATACCACAAAACATTAAATAGTTCAGAAACATCAGATCATCAGATCATAAAATGATTTTATTTCAGGCACACTCAGAAAGTTATCCAAGAAGTCCAGTATCAGAGTAATATCGGTTAAACAGCTATATCAGGCTAAATTATTTTGTAAGATGACAATTATTTTTTATTTGAGAAAAGAAGAGAGCCCCCCACCTGGACAGTTGGTGCCAGGTGGTTAGGTACTTTGGGAGCTCTAACTGGCCAGATGTCAGAAGCACCAATGAGTCCATCTGGGCATTTATCCATCAGTTCCACATTGCTACCATAGGTCTGCTGCCAACTGACTGACCCTCTGGTCATGCACTAATTTTCTGGACCTACTGTTCCATCATTATGACGTATGAACAAGGATTCAACTTTTTGTTTTAGAAGAAGAGTTTACTAAAGCTTCCTCATTTAGTATGTATTGTTTATCAAATGCTTGGTGTACATTGCAAGGGGTTTAAAAAAGAAACAGATTTTTGTGAGAAACTAAAAATGAATGCAGCTTTTTAATATTGACTACTCTGGCTTTTTACTGTATGAAATATGTGACTTTGATTTCAGAGCTGCTAATTGGATTCATTTGTCCTGTGTGCTTTTTGATAGCTTCTGACTGTTAAGTGTGACATTGATTTAGGAAAAAAGATTACACCTTTTGTGAACAGACGTTTTCACATTTTTAATTACCTTTGAGTGAGTATTTCAGTCAGATCAAAGCCTCAAACTAATAAGTGCAGACACAAACACAAACACGTAATATAAGTGGGAAATAAAATGAATTGGATGAACACATTTTTTAAACTATTTGGATCTTTTTGTTCTATTCTAGACAGACTCCTGTGATTAAAAGTCTGTCATAAAGTTTGAGTTTATACTCACTTATTTGAATGTAAATTACATCCCAAATGCAACATTCAAGAATTTCTATACTTTTAATGTATTAAATGACCTTTACGAGATAATGAGCTTTCAGATAATCAAAGCGTGCAACCCTTTTCTGCAGTTGCAGTGTCTCAACCTATAATGAAAGCACTCATTTTCAACAGTGTTGTACTGTATGGGCATCGTCGTTACACTTGGAGGTACTTGGAGGTAGGTCAGTCAAACTAGACGTGTCCGGTGCTGGCTGCTTTGTCAGTTAATCTAAGTTAAGGTTAACTTTGCTGTCATTGGCTAACATTACCGCAAGACGTTTGTGCATCAGATGATCTCTTATGTTTGTAACATTCCCCAAATATTTTACTTTCATATGACACTCCTTGCAAATTCCACATGTCAAATCAATCTTTTTTACCATCCTTGGTAAAAATCCCAAATGTCTCTATTTTTGATTTAAATGTAAATGGAGCTTTTCAGATTTCTTCTTCTTCTTGTCTGTAACTTCCTTCTGCGATTTTACCATTTTATCTAGTACTAAAAAACAATTCAATTTATATTTGCAATTTTTATAATAAAATATCGACATTGAGTGTCGCTGGATGAATACAATATTAGTATCGCAATATTATGTTGTATCAATTTTTTCCTCATTTAGTTATTAGGATGTCAATATTCTCCATTTGTTTACTCAAGATGAATACATTTTTATTACCGGATTTAAAGGGATATATAGTCTCATGCAAGGGGGGAGTGGTGTTGTCCATAATGGGCACAAGCTTGGCTAACACCCTCATCTTGCCTGTCTTGGCCAATCACAGAACTGGTCTTCTTCACCAGTCTATCAAGCCGTTTCTTGTGCCACCTTCCCAGCAGAAAATAGCTTTAAAAGATAAAACCTCTATCTCTTTCGTCTTACTGGTGTTGATGTTGACTTTAGACCATGACGATAAAGTCAGTGATGGCCTTCCCATTTTTCCAGATCATTCCCTTATGAGATGCACATCCAACAATGGCTGTATCATCAGAAAACATCTGGAGGTGACAGTTAGGGATGTTGAATCTGAAGACCGATGTGTAGAGCGGAAGGGTAACGGAGAGAGCACTGTCATAATGGGCCACATTATGCATACCACATTGCAGCTTCTTCCTCAGCAGTGTGGGTTGAACTTTATTGAAAGCACTGGAAAAGTCAAAAACAAATGACCCTCACAGACCTTCTCCAGGTGTGACAGTGATTGGTGGAGGAGATAAATGTTAGCATCATCTTTCCCAATAACAGGACAGTAAGCAAAGTGCAGAGGTTCCAGTAGTGTGCTACCAGGGGTTGCAGGTTGTTGATGATTATTCTCATCAGGGTGTTTTTCAGGTTTTAAGTTAGTAGTTAAGACCATAAGTCCAAACTGTTTAACCTCCCTGAGCTGTACAGAATTTGGCACTGGAACCACACAGGAAGACTTCCACAGGATAAGGACCTTCCCCAGACTAAGGCTCAGATTACAATTGTGCATGACCACCACACACAGAGCTGATCTGCACAGCCTCTGAACAGTCTAGATCTCATATCATCTAGGCCTGTTGCTTTTCTGGTCTCAATCTTATTTAACTCCTTCCTCCCTGCATGAAATTTTAGTTAGAACACCATCTAATTGTTTCCCACATTATAATTCAGTGATCAAAAACATCTTTGAATCACATTTACAAAATGTTTCATCTCCCGCATCAGTAATATCTTAGCATTTATAACTATTTACCATTCACAGCAGTAAGCCCAAGCCAATAACATTCAGTTAGCAGACTGATGAGTCTGATCAGACTGCCAGATGCACTGCCACTGAAACCAGATCCTCAGAGGAAACCCCTTAAATATGAAATATGAATTTTTGATGATTGTCCAGCTTGTGGATACAGTTCTAGTAAAACCTAAACACTGGAAAGTCACTTCAAATTTTTGTTAAAACCATTTGCAGCAATGTCTAGAGGCACCGGCTTATGGAGCATTCTACCATTTGTTCCTCTTGGTCTTTGATCCCTTATAAGCACTTGATTGATTGATTTTGACTCCAGCCTCTTTAACTTGAACATGATCTGAGTGTAGAAGTCAAATACAAGTGTGTGTTTGGTATGTGTTTGAGTGAGAGGGTGAATTAATAGTGTATCTTCCAGAAATGTGATTAGTGTTCATGTTTTTTGGTGTGTGTGTGTGTGTGTGTGTGTGTGTGTGTGTGTGTGTGTGTGTGTGTGTGTGTGCACGCACGCATGCGTATGTGATTGAGGTTCTGGCTGTGGCTGCTCTGATCTTTATCAAAGAGACCTGAGGGGACTGACAATACCCACTCCTCTATCTATCATCCCTCCATCTGCCTGTCTCTTTGCCTTCTCATTTTTTGTCATTCAGTCTTTTGCTCTCTTCATTCATTTTATTTCAGTTTAGTTCAACTCAATTCATTGAATCCAGGTCAGGTAATAGCATCATGGAAAGGAGAAGGTGACCCTAGCAGTGGAGGTTGACACCGTCACCTATGAATGTGTCAAAAGATGAATGCAGCTTGTAATGTAAAGCTCTTCAAGTGATTGGTAAAATATAAAGTCAGTGTATAATTTCCACCTTAGCAATATGTTAAACTTTTTAAACTGTATTTTAATTTACAGATACTTTACAAACAGAGGCGGAGCCAGACATTTGAAACACCCGGGGCTTAGCCCAAAGAGTAGTATGCATGTGGGATTTTTTTTTTTTTTTTTTTTTTGGAAAAAAGAAAAAAGAATGACTTCATATAGGGAAAAATATATATATATAAAATATATATCACATGTGCAGGACACCTTAAACTAGTTTTTTAATTAAGCAGCAAGGCAGAACAAGGTCAGGGCTGCATCAAGACACGAGGACTAAACCCCAATTCAACCAGACCCAGAACTGATCCAGAATTAAAAACAGGACTACAACAGTTCAAAATCAGGACTACTGAGGACTTAACCAAGACAGAACCAGAATCAGAACTAGATGATAGCACTAAAAATCTTCATAGACCTGCACTACACTTATTTTTTTAATTCTACCAAAGTACACTATTTAGATTGAGAAAAGTTTATATAATTATTCAGCCTTGTTGTGCAAACAAGCCTGCAGAACTTAATAAATACAGAATTTGAAAAATAACAAACCTAAAAAGAAACACTAGGTACGAGATACATGAGGACCTATGATACGGTGATACTTTTGGTAAACAACCATTTGACTAACATGTGTGTCTCACCTGCTCTTGTTCATCTGTTCTGTCCTCGTTCTCCTCTCTCTCCCTCTTTGTGCTGACAATCATCAAATATACAGTTGAAACCAGATATTTACTCTTCAGATAAAAACACTTTTTTAATTGTAACATCAAATCAGACTAAATGTTTATTTTTTTTAGATTGATAAATATAAAAACATATTTGTTAACTTTAAGAGTAAAGAGAGAAACTGTCTGTATTTCTTAATTGCAAATGGCACCAAATTGTATTCAAACTTGAGCCACACTTATGGAGCTCCACAGTTCTGTTCCTGGTGTTTTGGTTGATCTCTCTTGATTTTCCCATGTCAAAGAAACAGGCTCTGTGTTTTGCCTTATATGCATCCACAGCTGTGCCACCAGTTTACTCACATGGACTCTACTAACCTATCAGAAGCTTCTTCAGCTCAGAATGGAATCGTCTGGAGTTTTCTTATTAATTAACAATAAATTTAGTGTACATGTACTCCTAAATTTGATGAAAGTGATAAAAATAGCTCTGTCTCTCTTTATTCTGAAATTTAACTAATTCAAAATATATTTCAATATTTATCTAAAACAAAAATTTACTCTAAATTGATGTTGTACAGTAAAAATGTTTTATGTTTTCTCCCTAAAGTGTATGTAAATATCTGGTTACAAATGTGAATATCCTGCTGTGTACTGAAATCCCTCTTGTTTTGCATAGAAATATACTGAACAACATACAAAGCATAATA